>NC_056747.1:1123912560-1124212560 GCF_019279795.1 Protopterus annectens | reverse complement strand
ACTGAGCCACTGTCAAGCATAGCCAATGAAGCAATTCCAGGCATAGTTGCTGGAAGGTGTTGAAGACTGGGATTGTGGAGGGTGATAGGGGCACTTAGTGATCTAAAGAGGGCATGTTAATGTGACAGTTCAACACCATTCAATTCCCCTAACAGGTCTCGCAGCTATCAAATTGGACAGGCTCCCCCACCCCCTGGCTGTATGGTTCTGGAACACATGATCCCAGGGTGTATATTCTGTTACCCATTCACACAACAAGGTTTCCCTTGAAGTGTGTCAGTGAGGGGCTATGCCTAATGTAGTTAGAAATGTAATGTATTGCTTCACAGTACATTTGTTATATCTTGTTATTTCAAGAGTATGTGAAGCTCAGTGAGTTTGGGGGCCTCTACCTTTTGCTTAGCCTAGCTTACACATAGAAATGATCTAAATAGGAAATAGGCGGAAGCAACATTAATGTCAACAGTGTAATGGTTACAGCATCCGCATAGTTATACATTCGAGGTTCCAATCCCGATAAAGGCAGGGATGTTTATCATGTTCAAAAGTATACCGTAACCACAGTTTGCATATATAGGTACTAATCATCTATATAATAAACATTCGAAACACCCATATAAACCCATGTGTGCTGGAGAGTACAGTCAACAGAGAATGTGATTACGTTAGAACATAGTGAAAAGTTACTTCACTGACATGTATATATCCTGAGTAGTTAGTGGATGCGGCCGTGTTTCCGCGCACAGGTTACATGTTACAAAGTTTGTTTAACTGTGATTAACCACTGCTATAATGTCACACAAACGCTTTTAAACATACTTACAACTGCTTAAATGAGCCTTATTCCGGAGTAAAAAACATTTGTAAAGCATCGCAGGTGTTGAACCCTGGATCATGCACACTATAGTCATGGGACTTACCACTAAGCCATCCGAGGTGTATACATGTTTCACACTCTTGAGACTACATCTTATACCATATGCATTTCACAGTAATGATCCACAAATGAGACAGTCACTTTGTGTACATATATACAGTACATTGTAATGTACTGTAGTTTGTGAACCAACACATTCCAGTCTACATATGTATTACTGTTACAAATTAATACGAAATTTTATATATATATATATATATATATATATATATATATATATACACATGTCTGCACAGATATGTATATATATATATATATATATATATGTATATATATATATATGTATATATATATATATATATATATATATATATATATATATATATATATATATTATACAGTTATATCCATAGCCATATATATAAACATCTATGAACACACTTCGTGACACAGAAACACTCCAAAGGAATTTGAGTGTACACAAAACACATGCAGCTCTGATATTATAACAATTAATATTAACCTAATTCACCATGGAAGGGGTGGTTGTTGTGCATGTGAAGATTGGGGTGGGGGAGGAACAATGGGTAATGCAATCATGCATCAAGAAGGGCCTGGGTCAGATGTCCAATAAGTGAACTGGAGGGGTATACATGGAGTATGGGGACAATATAAAAAGGACACAAAACAAGAACCTTTCTCATTCATAATACACCCTGTCATGTCACATTGCAACACCTAATTTCACAAACATGAACATTAACATGTATCAGACATACGTACACCAAATGACTGTCACATTTGTTTTCAGTAGTGAGGAATGTCTGTAGTACAATGTATATTATAAACACCATACCATTTGTACATATCTTAGATGCCTTAGTGGTAAAGCCAGTGACTGTGGTGTTCATGGTACCGGGTTCAAGACCTGCAAGGGCTGTTAGATTATTTTGAGGGCCAGAATAAGGGCTGTTAGATGCAGGTGGATTAAAGCACTCCTAAGCAGTTGTAAGTGGGTTTCCACGGGTATGTGCGACAGTAAGCGGCACTGAAACACAGTAAATGGAGTAGTGCACTGCAGGTTTAACCTTTGCTTATCATCGCACAGACCATGGGCAAACCTGCTTACAACCGTGTAAATGTGCGTCATTCATACTTTCCCTACCAGTGCCTACTCTGAGAGGTAAAATAATAACACCTTCCAGGAGTAGAACCCGCAAACATGTACTCCATCCTCAGAGTAACCTAACACTAAACTACCTAGGATGTACCTATCCCAGTTGTGTATGTAGACAGGTTAAAATCCAAAAGGGAGGAATGTGTTGAAATAGGATAACCTGCCATGTACCCAATTAAAGGTGTATGCTCATGGTTCCCTATCAGAAGCCTGAAACACTATAAGCCTGAAAATCAAAATCCTGAAAACTAAAGCCTGAAAATTCAAAATCTCGAAAACCCAAAATCCTGAAACTCAAAATCCTGAAAACACAAATAATGCTAATATGTCACTATAAAGACACTAATATCTACCAACTGACCCTGACCCTAACCCTAACCCTAAGGTCCGTCACTATCGCACACTCACCTGACCCGCGCCCCAACCCTAACTCACTTAAACTGCCCCTAACCCCAATATTTGTCACTATTGCATACATGCCTAACCTGCCCTAACCCTAACTCACTTAAACCGCCTAACCCTAACATAAAACCAACACACTTACCTGAACCCAACGCATGACCTAACACCACAGGGCTAACAATAGCAAAGCCACAATGACGTCAGTATGTCCATTTTGTGTTTTCAGGATTTTGAGTTTCAGGATTTTGGGCTTTCGGGATTTTGAATTTTCAGGCTTTAGTTTTCAGGATTTTGATTTTCAGGCTTATAGTGTTTCAGGCTTCTGATAGGGAACCATGCTCATATATATATATATATATATATATATATATATATATATATATATATATATATCTATAGATATACATATACATATATATATATATATATATATATATATATATAGATAGATAGATATATACAGAGAGAGAGGGAGAGATACATACAGACATGTCGATATATACAGGTCTACATATATATGTAGATATATAGATAGGTTAATAACATCTACACATCTATGGAGGTACAGATAAACATATGCAATAATATATATATATATCTATATACATACACACACATATGTATATATATATATATATATATATATATATATACATATATATATATATATATATATATATATATATATATATATATATATATTTATTTTATATATATATATATATATATATATATATATGGGTCTACTTCTATTCGCTGACAGCCCATTTCACTGAAACCCATTTGGTCGACAGCTCATTTCATTGACAAAAGCATTCAAGGCAAAAACCTGGGTTTTGCCCCCCTCCCCACTGTTGTGCGACTGTGGAATTGTTATATATAGTTGGGGGGGTGTGGATATATACACATACATGTCTGTAGACAGCAACCGAAGTGTTCAAATCTGAGTATAACATGGACCATAGCAATTACATATTCTGCCCCCCCCAAAACAATATGAACATAACATATGAAGAGTATATGCCAATACACTATTACATATATGTTCTATGGACACAGTCACCAACACAACTGCAATGACTGCAAATATCCTTGACAGAAATACACAGACAGCTTTAATTTTGCAAAAATTTATTACATTCCGATGTATTGCCAAAAGGATTCAAGGACTAACAGTACCTGCATGCTACACAGGAAGCATTTAACAGTGCCTTAATAAATCAGCCTGCAATTACCATAGTATTAGTCCACTAAGGGATAGGTGTTCACATAGAGAAAGAACACCCACACACATATAGATGTTGTATAAAAGGGGTTCCTACAGACCTGCATGTGCTATGTACACCCACCAACATCTGCCCCACAACCAAAATAATTACATCAATACATGCTGTCATACCATAACCAATTATTCAACTACTGTACTACATCTGCTGAATCCTTAACATACCTGGACACAGACACACTAATATTGCTCTATGTGAAATAGTTGCTGTTATACAATTGAACAGCTGCTGATGTAACAGGGTTTGTATGAACTAATCTTGTTTCAGAGGGTTGAAAGGTTCGTATACCAGGAAGTGTTACTGAGTACTGATTATCAGCACAGTATGATACACAGTAACACCAAACTAAATATGTCTGGTAAGCACTCTGTAAACCCCCTAACATTATATGCATAGCTATGCAGCCTTGAGCTGGTCAAACAACCTGGCCAGATTGAAACATATGCAGAAGTATTAGGTACAGACAAACCCTGCACATGTAGCAATGTTCAAAAATATAACAGCAGTACTCACATTTAGACCAAATCCTCTAGGCAATACACACAATATATTACTGTTCGTCTCCATACAGCTGTTGCAATAGATTCCAAACAACACTTCCACGCTGTATTCCTCACAAGTAAGGCAAAGGGACAACACCCAAGTGGAGCACTCAATTATACTCCGCTGTAGCCATGGTATTGGCTAAGGCAGTAGCAGCGCAGCTGAAGTGCATGTAATTAGCTACTTAGGAACACCAATTGGTTATCGGGATAGCACGTTACTGATCTGTAACTATAAAAAGTTGCCTATTCACACATTCAAACCACCGGTATCTACCTGTAGGACAGTACAAAACACTGAAAGACGAACTCAAAATGAGTATTATACTAATCAATAACACCTCCGATTACTAAGAAGGTATGTATAAAATGTAGTATGTCTGTGTATGTAGTACCTGTTCTGTAAGAATTACAGGGCAATCAATGCATATGGTGGAAATACCTATCTTGTAGCGATGTATTGTTGAGCAGTAGCAATGCTTGTAGTATTCTATGTGTGTACTGCTGTAGGTCACACGGCAAACTCCACATACACCACAAGGGATGATATGGGCTTGGAACCCAACAATTCGCTTCCAGCCACTGTCAGTGTCAGGATTGGTCCAACAAGTATGTGCTATAATAAGAAGTTATGTCTTACCATAACGTTCCATGTTAGTTGCTTTCTTCTCACCTTCTTTCTTGCTGGATGGGTTCGGAGCTGATCCTCGGCTCCGACTCGGCCTATACTATAGCTCGAGAGCTATTTTTACCGGCTCGAGGCAGCCCTATATCCCACAATACCATGCGCTAACTCCACAGATCTCGTTTGGAAGCTAAGACATAGTATAAATAATAATATTATAATAATAATATTATAATCCTCTTTTATGAGTACAGATTACCTGCTAGTAACACTAAGGATACAAGGAAAAAGACGCAACATATTGTATCTCCAGAAATGGAAGGACTCAGAACCTCGAGTCTATCCAGGCTAGGGGGCAGGAGGGAGGGACGCAAGAAAGAAGGCGAGAAGAAGACAACTAACATGGAACGTTATGGTAAGACATAACTTCTTAATGTTAAGTTGTCATTCTACTTCATTCTTGCTGGATGGGACAGTGTCCCTAGCATCTTAGTCCTGGGTGGCTCAATGGAACAGACTCCTGAGTACAGTGGAACCAAAATCAGCTCTATTTCTGGAGGCTAAATCAAGCTTGTAATGGGCAATAAAGGTATGTTTGGACGCCCATGTAGCTGCTGCACAAACGGCATCTAGTGGTAACCTTGCTTGAAACGCCGTTGAAGTTGATAGTGCCCTGGTTGAATGAGCCTTAGGCCTAGAGTGAAGTTGCCTGTGTCTCAACTCATAGACCAAGGTAATAATAGATGTCAGCCATCTGGAAAGAGTAACCTTCGATACCGGAAGCCCTTTCTTGCCTGCAGCATAAGACAGAAAGAGCTGGTCTGACTTTCTGAACTGTTTTGTCCTGTCTAGGTAATACCGTAATTGGCGATGAACATCTAATGAATGTAATTTTTGTTCAGCCCTGTTGGTATAGTCTGGGAAAAAGACAGGCAAATCAATGGAGTGGTTTAGATTTGCTTCCGATAACACTTTTGGTATGTTCTGAGAGTTACCCTATCTTTATGAAAAACCAAATAAGGAGGACGGACAGACAAGGCTTGAAGTTCCGATACCCTTCTGGCACATGTTATAGCTACTAAAAACAGCGTTTTCCAACAAAGAAGTTTGAGGGAGCAAGAAGCTGCAGGTTCAAAAGGGGGCAGAATTAGTGAGGTTAGAACTAAATTCAAATCCCATTGTGGGGGTGGATCTTTGACTGGAGGTCTGAGCAAAAATATGCCCTTGAGAAAGGCTTTACAGAGTTTGTGGGACATAATATTTGCTTCTGAGAGTCCAACATGAAAATTAGCAATGGCCGCTAATTGTACCCTGATAGTGGCCGATGATGACCCTGAATGAAAAAGCTCCGGCAGAAAGTCTAGAACCTCATGAATGGGTGCATGGAAAGGATCTAAGGATCTAGTTTGTGCCCAGTGTGAAAAACGCTTCCATTTACTCGCATAAGTCTTCCTAGTATTGAAAAACACACAAGTGGCAAAATGCTGACAAGATCAAACCTCCAAAACACAATATCTGCACCAACAGCAAACAGAACTAAATTTATTAAAAATGAGCGCTTTCGGTAGAGAGCATTCTCCCCACCTTCATCAGATAATGATTCTGTTTAAAAACATCCTTTTATACAAAGCTGATTGTTGTTTAATTAATTAACATAATTACTAATGAACTGTTAAATGAGTCTGTTAAAAACTGGAACTAGCAGCTTTAACCTAAGCTGCACCAGATTCATTGAAAGACATTAATAAAAACCTGAATGGCATAAATAAAGATAAATAAATAAATAAGTTATGCATAAATACTCCTAGCATGGCACGCAAAAACTGTTCCATGATTCAAATTGCAGATATTATAAATATTTAACTGCCTAAACATCACTAACATAAATAATTCTTAAAAGAAAATATACGTATCTTCTTGAAACTTTACAAAAACAACCTGTACAAGTGCAGAAAATCACATACATCTATGCATTTTTACACATTTTAATGTGCATTACTCTTTTATTATTCTATTTTTACCACTATTATTATTGTTGTAATATAATTATTGTAAGTCCCGTTGTTGTAACTATTGTTAGAGTTTGTTTAACTACTAAGAATAATGTAAAATATATAAAAATAATAATAATAATAATAATAATGTGAAGAAAGAAAGAAACAAACAAACCTGAAAGCGTGTATATACCTCAATACCTATTTAGTTACATGTAACATGTATAAAATTATGTGTATATATATATATACTAGATATAAATAAGTACATACAACAGGTTTTAAATAAAGTGTTCTATCTCTTGAGAGCTTTTAATTTTAAAATGCATTTAATAGACACTATCTCGTTTAACCCTGGAAAAATATAAGATGAGGTACGTATTTGCCAAAAAACCTCCTGTTCCTCCAACTCAAGTTGCCAAGGTCCTCCCCTAATAGAGGGTTGTACTTGTTGTATGATGGTAAACAGAAAGGAATGCTCAAAGTGTTGGCTAACATGCTTGGCCAAGGCATTGTTCATATCCCCAATATTTATGGCATGTACATGCTCATAAATTCTTTTCTTAAATGGCCTATCGGTTTTACCGATATAAAATGCAGGACACTGTCTGCATGTTGCCACATAGACCACTCCTTTAGATAGACAGTTGAATTTACCATTTATTCTATAATGTTTCCCTGCCATACGTATACTGGTGCCCACTGAAACAAATTTACATTGTGGGCAACATCCACATTTGTTCATACCTTTTACTGTTCTGTTGGGCTTATGATTGGTTCTTTCCAACATGTTTTTTAAATTTAACCCCCTCCTGTAAGTAAATCTAGGTGTTTCACCCACACATTTGATCAGCTCCTGATCTTCCAACAGGACATTCCAGTTCTTTATGAAAATACTTTTTATAGCCTTATAATCCAGACAAAAAGTGAACAGAAAGGAAATATTACCAAAAGAATTTACATTTGCATTGCTATTTGTTTTAATTACTGTTCTTCCCTCTCTAAGAATTGGCTGAAAGTGCCCCGATTCCCTTTTAGTGATTACTTCCTTCCGGATCTTGTCAACAAATGAATTTGGGTATCCCCTCAATAAAAACATAGAAGAGATGTTGTCACATTCCCCAAGGAACTCATCCTGCTCAGAGACCATCCTTGCGGCCCTAACAAATTGTCCTTTGACCATTTTTTGATCATTTTTAATAAATTTAGTTCTGTTTGCTGTTGGTGCAGATATTGTGTTTTGGAGGTTTGATCTTGTCAGCATTTTGCCACTTGTGTGTTTTTCAACAGTTTACTTGGCTCTTCCTAGTATTGGACTTATGGAAAGCCAGAATGATATCGACAACAGGAGGAGAAATAAGGGGAAGCCTGGCTATGGCTGGAAGTGGAGCAACCAAGCTGTGAGGTTGATGGAATGTAGAGACTGATGCAGCTTGCCCGTGAGGTGGGTCAACAGATCCGGAAGGGCTTCCAGATGCCAAGGCTGTTCAAGTAGGTATTTCTGCAGGAACGGGAACCAAACTTGTTGAGGCCAAAACGGGGCAATGAGGATCATTTTGGATCTCAATGCAGTTGCTTTCTGAATTAATTGCGGGATCAATGGAAAGGCAGGAAAGGCATAAAGAAGACCCCGGGGCTAAACGTGAACAAGAGTGTCTCTGAGGGGTTGGCCTGGTAGAGGAAAAAGTGTGAAGAAGTCGAGGCACTTGCTGTTTTGTGGAGTTGTGAAAAGGTCGCAGCAAGGCTGGCCCTACTTCTGAAAAATTCCGTCTACTACCGCTTGATTTAGAGACCACTAGTGAGGCATGAGGATAGTTCTGCTCAATCTGTCTGCTATGACGTTGGACTTCCTGGGGATGCGCGTTGCTATCAGAAACCGTTGAGATGAACTCGCCCATTGCCAAAGTCTGAGTGCTTCTCGACAGAGGGGGTAGGACCTTGTTCCGCCCTGCTTGTTTATGTACCACACCACAGACATATTGTCCATTTGAATTGCTATAGTCCCCGGGGGAAGAGAGCTCTGAAGGGCTTGCAACGTCAAAAGCACCGCCCTCATCTCCAGGACATTTATGTGCAGGTGGCATTCTGACTGTTGCCAAGTGCCCTGGACCGTCCTGCCCTGATAATGCCCCCCCCACCCAATCAGGGAGGCATCCATTGTGACAGTGGCAACTGGAGGGGGGAGAACAAAGGGTCTGCCCTGAAAAAGCTGAGGGGAAACCATCCACCAGGAGAGATGTTTCTTGCAAGATGGTGTTATCAAAATGTTGTGGGTCATTGGTAGCTGTTGAAAGGACCACTGAGAAAACAGCATCCACTGAAGGAGCCTCATGTGGAAGCGGGCTAATGGAAGTAGAAGAATCGCCGCCGCCCTGAGGCCCAACACTTTCAATACTAGCTTGACTTGGACTCTGTTGGGCTGAAACAGGAGCTGAACATTCCGCCTTATGTCTGTCAGTCTCTGAGGTGGTAATGTTGCAGACATTTCTGTGGTGTTTAATACGGCGCCTATAAAGTTTATATATTGACAAGGCGACAAGGAGGACTTTGCAAAATTTATAGAAATACCCAGACTGTTGCAAAGTTGAATAGTGTAATCCCTGGCCATTATGAGATCCTGTTTGGTGGTAGCGGAAATGAGCCAGTCGTCTAAGTATGGAAACACCTGGAATCCTTTCTGTCTCAGGTGAGCCGTGACCACTGCCAAACATTTGGTGAACACCGGGGGGGCTGTGGTGAGACCAAAGGGCAGGGCCCTGAATTGAAAATGACTGACTCCCAGACGGAAGCGGTGAAACCTCCTGGAGCGCCTGTGTATTTTTATATGGTAGTACGCGTCCTGGAGGTCTAACGAGCACATCCAGTTGTCTCTGCCCAAAAAGGGTAGAATGGACTGCAGTGTTACCATCCGAAATTTTGTCTTTAGTACAGAGTTGTTTAACCTGCTGAGATCCAAAATGGGTCTCCAATCTCCTGTCTTTTTTGGTACCAAAAAGAATCTGGAGTAGATTCCGGATCCTAGCTGATCTGCTGGGACTGCCTGGATGACTCTTTTTTTTTTAACAGCTTTTTTATTTCTAGCTGAGCCTGACCCCTTTGTGCTGGTGGTACGTCTGGTAGGGGTTTTGGCAGTTGTACCGGAGGGAAAGTGAAAAGGATTTTGTAACCCTCGGATATGATCTTCTGTACCCATGTTCATAGGTTCATAGGTTCATACTAGGCTATCTGCCCTAGGGCATTTATAAGCCTAGCCAGAGTTGTGTGGCTTTCACCACCCCTTAGGTTGAAGAATACTATACCCTTTAGTTTGCCGTGCCTCTGTCCAGCAGTGATACAGAGATGATCCCCGGGGTAAACCTACGATCTCCCATCCACTGGTCAAGATTCATCTTGAACAGAGCAAGCGAGGTGCTCTGTCTCACATGGACCAGGATTCTGTTCCACAGCATAGGGAGTCTCTGGGTGATGAATCTGTCCCTCCAGCACGTCCTATTTATATCCGTGTTGAGGTTTAAGTCTCTTGCTCCTGTGGCTCTGGTGGATTTGGATTTTTTGAGGTGGAGCATGTCCATTAATTCCGGGTTGCACATGACCTTGTATGTCAGGCACAGGTCACCTCTGAGCAGACGGTATGCGACTGAACAGAGCTGGAGTTTCTTCAGTCGGGCAGCATATGGCATATTTTTGAGCCCCTTTATCCTTTTGGTGAGGAACTTTTGGGGTCTTTCCAATTGCTGCAGGTGTCGGGTAAGATACATTCCGAATGGGGCATTGTACTCAATCATTGGTCTGATAAGTGAAGAGTACAGGGGAACAATGACCTCCCTTGATCTGGATGTGAATCCCTTCATAATCAGGTGGGCAATGTAGAAGGTCCTCCTAACCACTTTGGCAATGTGAGTGTCAAAAGAAAGGTTACTGTCAACTTGGGTCCCCAGGTCCCTGATAACCTCTTCTGTGCTTAATGGATTGCCACCTATGTGGTAACTTGGGGTTACCTTGTTTTTACCAAAGGGTATGACTATACATTTTTTGGTGTTTAGCTTAAGGCCATGGCTCTGGCACCAGTTATCCGTTTCTATGAGACCTCTCTGAAGGATATCTGTGTCTGATGGATTTTCAACTATGGCGCCCAGTTTGCAGTCATCTGCAAACTTTGTCAGCCACAATCCTCCTATGTTTGCCTGCACTTCAGAAAAGTAGATGCCGAACAAGAGGGGGCCCAGGACTGAGCCCTGTGGGACACAGCTTGTGACCGGCTTGGAGTCTGACATGGCACCAGCAACTCTAACCCTGTGGGTTCTGTCCTTGAGCCAGTTTGCAACCCATCTTGTGACATATGGGTTTACATTTAAGCTGGTGAGCTTTTCTATGATACCCGAGTGGGGTATTGTGTCGAAAGCTTTTGCAAGGTCAAGGTAGGCTGTGTGAACTGCCTTACCCTCATCAATGTCCTTGGTGACTGTTTCAAAAAAGTCGACCAAGTTCAAGAGGCATGATCTGCCCTTGACAAAGCCGAATTGGGTAGGATCCAATGTCTGTAGGTCCCCTATGTCTTTATTTATGAGTTCCATTATGATCCTCTCCATAGCTCTGTGTCTTGGGAGAGGGATTGCCAGGCTTCCGGGTACAGAGATAATCTTCCCCCGACTGCCTCCGAAGGCGGACAGTCGGGCAGCTTCTCAGGGATGCTGAAAGGGTTGGTCAGGGAAAGATTCCCTGGAACCCTGGTTCTGTGGACCCCCTCTGCCCCTGGGGCGGTGTCTGTTATTATTCCCCCCTCTGCCTCTAGGGGGAAATTCACCACTTGCAGCAGGCACGACTCTCTGTGGTTTGCGGAACCACATCTTTCCACCCCTCTGTCCCTTAGGATAAGGTCTAGAAGGCGTGGAAAAACGGACTCCCACGGCAGAAAGAGTCTTACCATCTTGCTCGCATCTGGTGAGGGTATTCTTCACCTGAGGTCCGAACAATTCCGAACCGTCAAAGGGGGTGTTGGTGAAGGACGCCTTGAAGGGATCGTCAAAGTTACAGAGTCGCATCCAAGCATGACATCTCAACGCAACGCCTGTGCCAGCAGCCCTACTCGCTCTATCGGCTGCATAAGAGATAAGCCGCATGGAGGAGTTAACAATGGAGTTCAGGGTAGCCAGCTGAGAGTTTATTTTGTCCTTAAACCCTGCAGCAGAAGGATCCTGTACCGTTTCACCCAGCTCTTTGAGCAAGTCTCTCTCAAGGCGGGTGAAATGACATAAATAGTTCAGCGATCGCATAGAAAAGGTCGCTGAAGCAAAGGTCCGCTTGCCGTACCTGTCCATGGTCCTGGACTCTTTGTTAGGAGGATGAACAGATACAGAAGGTTCAGCCAATTCCTTCTTAGTGGCTGCTGCTACCACCATAGCATCAACTGAAAATAGAAGTTATGTCCTTACCATAACGTTCCATGTGGAGTGTTCATCTCGCCATTGTTCTTACACATGGGTTCGGAGCCGATCCTTGGCTCCGAGTTGGCTGCGTGGCAAAGCTCTGCATCGAGAAGAAGCTCACGACCAACCTGTTTCCCACAATTCCCCTCTGCCTTTACCTCAGATCTAGTTTGCAAACAAAACCAGATTCCAACAGGAATGAAACATACAACATACATGCTAAGGCATAGCTGAAAACAGCAGTAACAGCTGAGAGAAACAGAAGCGGGAGAACCAAACCAGACACCAAAACTGGACGTTCTTCCTGAGGGTGGGAGGGTGGGAATGTAAGAACAAAGGCGAGATGAACACTCCACATGGAACATTATGGTAAGGACATAACTTCTATATGTGACAGTGTTCAATCTCGCCGTTTGTTCTTACACATGGGTAGCGTCCCTAGCTCCGTGACCCTGAGAAACTCACGGAAGAACGTTCCTGAGCACAGTGGAACCAAAGGTTGCCCTATCCCTGGAAACCATATCCACTTTGTAATGAGTAATGAATGTATGTGGTTTAGACCAAGTGGCGGCCGCACAAATAGTGTCCAAAGGTAGGCGGGCCGCATGAGCCAGGGATGTAGATATTGATCTAGTAGAATGTCCTTTCGGTTTGACGGGTAAATTCTGCTCAGAAGCAGTATAAACAAAAATAATACAATCGGATAGCCATTTGGAAAGGGTTCGCTTCGTCACTGCCATGCCCTTTCTGCTGTCCGCAAAAGCTATAAAGATTTGATCTGTCTTTCTGTGATCCTTTGTTCTATCCGAGTAAAATCTGAGTTGTCTATGAACATCCAACTTGTGTAACATATATTCTAGCTTATTGGAGTGGTTCTTGGAAAATGTGGGGAGCTCAATGGACTGATTAATGTTGTTGACAGAACAAACCTTGGGAAGAAAGGACGGGTTACTGCGAAGAGATACCCTATCAGGGTGAAAGATCAAATATGGGTGTTTAATGGAAAGAGCTTGAAGTTCTGATACCCGTCTGGCTGACGTGATAGCTACCAGAAAGAGGGTTTTCCATGACAAAAACTTCAAAGAACAGGAAGAGGCTGGTTCAAAGGGTGGTAGCATTAGCTGTGATAACAGGAGGTTCAGATTCCATGGTGGTGTAGGAAACCTGACTGGTGGCCTGATATGGAAAGACCCTTTCAGAAAGGCTTTACAAAGCCTATGAGCCATAATAGGTACCCCATTTTCTCCCACATGAAAGTTTGAAATAGCAGCCAATTGAACCCTCAAAGTGGCAGCAGAAGCTCCTTGGTGAAATAGTAAGGATAGAAACTCCAAGACTTTGTTCAGTGGGGCTATTAAGGGATCCAAATGTTGCATAGTTCCCAGTGTACAAAACGCTTCCACTTACTAGTGTAAATTTTTGTAGTGGAAGGTTTATGAGAAGCCACCAGATTATTTTGAACCGCAGGAGAAAGAAGATCAGACCTGGCTAAGAAGGGAAGCGGAGCAGCCAAGCTACTAGTCTGAGGGATAGGAGCGACGGGTGAGGAGCCCCTGACGAGTGGGTCAGTAGATCCGGCTCCAGGTCCAGGATCCAGGGTTCCCGTATTTGGTGTGCTTGAAGAAAGGGAAACCAAATTTGACGAGGCCAGAATGGGGCAATGAGAATTATTGTCCTCTCCAGGTTGTTGGCTTTCTGTAGAAATTTTGGAATCAGAGGTATAGGAGGGAAGGCATACAGGAGACCCGGGGGCCAATCGTGAATCAGAGCGTCCCTGGGTCTTCCCCTGGAGGAGGTAATAGGGCAAAGTAGCTTCTGCATTTGGCGTTCATTGGAGATGCAAACAGATCGCAGCAAGGCTGGCCCCACTTGCGAAATATCATGTCCGCAATTGTTCGTTTGAGGGACCACTCGTGAGGTAACAGGATGGCTCTGCTCAACCTGTCCGCTATGACGTTGGATAACCCCGGGATGTGCGTTGCTATCAGAAAGCGACCCGTGGACTCTGCCCATTGCCAAATTCTCATGGCCTCTCTGCATAATTGATAACATTTGGTTCCTCCTTGTTTGTTTATGTACCACACTACGGACATGTTGTCCGTCTGAACTGCAATGGTCCCTAGAGGTAGAAGGGGAGAAAAGTGTTGCAACGCTAGAAACGCTGCCCTCATCTCCAGAACATTGATGTGCAGATTGTACTCTAGATTGGTCCATTCTCCTTGGACTGTCTGTCCCTGAAAGATGCCCCCCCACCCTATCAGGGAAGCGTCCGTGGTCACCGTAGCTGTCGGAGTGGGTAGCATAAATAGTCGGCTGCCGGAGAGATTGCAACTCTGAAGCCACCAAGACAGGTGCGATTTGCAGATGTTCGTGATGTGAATTTCGTGTGTCAGAGGTAACTGTTGGAACGACCATTGTGCAAATAGCAGCCATTGAAGGACTCTCATGTGCAGTCTTCCCAAGGGTATCGCAATGAGGGAAGCTGCCATGAGACCCAAAACTTTCAAAACCAGTTTTGTCGGGGATTTTTTGGACAACAGGAGAAGAGATATGTGATTTTGTAGAGAGGCTATTCTTTCTGGAGGAAGCCTTAGAATCAAGCAACGAGTATCTAATTCTGCTCCTATGAATGAGATATGCTGTGATGGCTGTAATACAGATTTTTTGAAATTTACAGAAATTCCGAGATGAACACAGAGTTCTAGTGTGTAATCCCTGGCCTGAATGAGTCGACGCTCGGTGGTGGCAGTAAGGAGCCAGTCGTCCAGATACGGAAACACCTGGAATCCTAGGCGTCTCAAGTGAGACGCTACCACTGCCATACATTTGGTGAAGACCCTGGGGGCTGAGGTCAGACCAAAGGGCAGGGCTCGAAATTGAAAGTGACTGGCTCCTAGCCGGAAGCGCAAGTGATCCCTGGACGCTCTGGCCATTTTGATGTGGTAGTACGCATCCTTGAGATCTATTGAGCACATCCAGTCGTCCTTCTGTAAGAATGGAAGGATCAATTGAAGCGTGACCATCCGGAACTTTTCTTTCTTGACGAAAGTATTGAGCTTGCTTAGGTCCAGAATTGGCCTCCAGTCCCCTGTCTTTTTTGGAACTAAAAAGAACCTTGAGTAAGTTCCGAATCCTCTTTGGTCCACCGGGACTGGTTGGATGACTCTTTTTTTCTAGCAGCTTTGAAATTTCTATAGCTGCAGGATCTCGCAGATGGGGCGGTACATCTGGGAGTCTCTTCTGCGGAAATGGGGGAAATAGAAATGGAATTCTGTAACCTCTGGTAATAATGCTTTTTACCCATTTGTCTGAAGTAAGACTTTGCCAGGCCTGAGGGTAAAAAGCTAAGCGACCCCCGACTGCCTCCAGAGCAGGACAGTCGGGCCTCCTCTCAGGAGTGCTGGAAAGGCTTCCCAGGGAGTGTATCCCTGTCAACTTGGTTTTGCGGACCCCCTCTGCCGCCAGGGCGACGTCTTCCACCTTTGACCCCCCCTGCCTCTGGAGGGGGCATCACCCTGTGTGCCTGGGAAAGAGCCTTGGGGTTTTTGAAATGAGAAGTTATGTACCTACCATAACGTTCCATGTTAGTTTTCTTCTCTCGCCTTCTTTCTTGCTTGATGGGTTCGGAGCCGATCCTCGGCTCCGACTCGGCACTTGCTAAGCTCGAGAGTCACTTTTACCAGCTCGAGGCAGCCCCATATCCCATGATGCAAGGCGGTAAGTACCCAGATCTCGTTTGATGACAAAAGGCAATAGCACCTAGCATAATAACTTCCCAAAGGTAGAAAGAAGGAGAGAAAAAAACCTGAAGGATGGTAGAAGGACCAGCTTTGTATGGTCTTCAGAAGCATAATTCCTTGTAGAGAAAGGTCTGTCCAGGCCTGGGGGAAGGAGGGAGGGTCGCAAGAAAGAAGGCGAGAAGACAACTAACATGGAGCGTTATGGTAGGTACATAACTTCTCAATGTTAAGTTGTCAATCTCGCCTTCATTCTTGCTTGATGGGACAGCGTCCTAGCACCTCTATCCTGGGTGGCTCAATGGAACAGACTCTTGAGAACTGTAGAGCCAAAACTGGCTCTGTCCCTGGAGGCCAAATCCAATTTGTAATGGGAAACAAATGTATGAGGAGTGGCCCAAGTGGCTGCTGCACAAATAGTGTCTAATGGAAGTCTAGCTTGAAAAGCTGTGGAAGTGGCTAAGCTTCTGGTTGAATGCGCTTTAGGTTTCGAGCACAGCTGTTTTCCCCTGAGCTGATAAATTTCAGAGATGACAGAAGAAAGCCATTTAGACAAGGTCACTTTTGAGACAGGAAGGCCTTTCTTGTTATCAGCATAGGAAACAAAGAGTTGATCGGATTTCCTGAATTGTTTTGTTCTGTCCAAATAATATCTGAGTTGGCGGTGGACATCAAGATAATGTAATTTTTGTTCCGATCTGTTTGAATAGTTTGGAAAAATACAGGAGATCAATAGCCTGATTCAAATTAGTCTTTGAGGCGACCTTAGGCAAAAAGGTCGGATTAGTTCTCAATGATACCCTGTCTTTGTGGAAGACCAAATAGGGGGGGCGAACAGATAGAGCATGAAGTTCAGACACCCTCCTAGCCGAAGTAATAGCAACCAGGAATAAAGTTTTCCATGAAAGAAATTTCAGGAAACAAGAAACAGCTGGCTCGAAGGGAGGAAGAATCAAGGATGTCAGCACTAAATTTAGGTCCCATTGAGGAGGAGGACTCCTGACTGAAGGTTTCAGGAGGAAAATTCCTTTCAAGAAGGCTCTACAAAGCCTGTGGGACATAATGTTGTGATCTGCGAACCCCACATGAAAGTTCGAGATAGCGGCCAACTGAACTTTGACTGTGGAAGAAGAGGAGCCCGCGTGAAAAATCTCCGTTAAGAAATCCAAAACTGCTTGTACTGGAGCAGTGAAGGGATCAATATTCTTGGCTTTAGCCCAATAAGAAAAACATTTCCATTTGCTAGTATAAATCCTCCTAGTAGAGGATTTTAAGGAAGCTACTATGATGTCTCTAACAGGGTTAGAGATCATAGGAAGCCTGGCTAAGGAAGGAAGTGGAGCAACCATGCTGTGAGGTTGAGAGAAGGGATAGATCGGTGCAGCTGACCGGATTGGTGAATCAGAAGATCTGGCACTGGGTCCAGATGCCACGGCTGCACCAAAAGGTGACGATGGAGGAACGGAAACCAAATTTGTCGAGGCCAATAAGGAGCAACGAGAATCATTTTGGCTCTCAAAACGGTTGCTTTCTGGATAACTTGAGGGATCAGAGGAAAAGGAGGAAAGGCATAAAGAAGTCCCTGGGGCCAATCCTGGGTCAGAGCGTCTCTGGGGGGATGGCCTGGCAGTGGGAAGAGAGAGAAGAAGTCTGGGCATTTGCTGTTTTGGGGAGTAGCAAAAAGATTGCAACATGGGCGACCCCATTCCAGAAAAATCTCTTCCACTACAGATTGTTTGAGAGACCACTCGTGAGGCATGAGAATAGCTCTGCTCAATCTGTCCGCTAAAATGTTGGTTTTCCCAGGGATATGCATTGCTACCAGAAACCGATGAGAGGAGATCGCCCATTGCCAAAGTCTGAGCGCTTCTCGACACAAGGGGTAGGACTTGGTTCCGCCCTGTTTGTTGATATACCAAACTACAGACATGTTGTCTGTGTGGACTGCAATTGTCCCCAAGGGAAGAAAGTCGTTGAGGGCTTGCAACGTTAAAAGCACTGCTCTCATCTCTAGGACATTTATGTGCAGGTGGTATTCGAAAGGTTGCCACGTCCCATGAACCATCCTGCCCTGATAATGCCCCCCCCCACCTGATCAGAGAGGCATCCGTAGTGACAGTGGCTACCGGGGATGGGGGTACAAAGGGTCTGCCTTGGTGAATCTGGGGAGAAGTAATCCACCAGGCAAGATGATTGAATATCTGTGTCACCAGTATTTGGTGACGCATCGGAAGTTGTTGGTAAGACCACTGAGTGAACAACATCCACTGAAGAAGGCGCATATGGAAGCGAGCCAGGGGAAGAAGGGTAATGGCCGCAGCCATGAGGCCCAACACCTTTAGAACCATTCTGGCCTGTACCTTCTTGCTGGCTAGAATGATCCTGACGTGACTTTGAATGTCTGAGATTCTTTGATCTGTAAGGGTAGCTGACATCCGAACAGTGTTTAAGTTTGCGCCTATGAAAGTAATAGACTGGCAGGGCAATAAGGAGGATTTTCCTGAGTTGATCGAGATGCCCAATTGAGAGCAAAGATTTATTGTATAATCCCTGGCTTGAAGAAGCTGATGCCTGGTGGTGGCTGTAAGGAGCCAGTCGTCGAGATACGGAAACACCTGGAATCCTTGACGTCTCAGGTGAGCCGTTACCACTGCCATACATTTGGTGAACACTCTGGGGGCTGTAGTGAGACCAAAGGGCGGGGCTCTGAACTGGAAATGACTGGACCCCAGCCGAAAGCGGAGAAATCTCCTGGAGCGTCTGTAAATTTTTATGTGATAGTACGCATCCTGAAGATCTATTGAGCACATCCAGTTGTCCTTCTGTAAGAAGGGCAGAATTGACTGAAGAGTGACCATTCGGAATCTTGTCTTCCTCACAGACTTGTTGAGTCTGCTGAGATCCAATATTGGTCTCCAGTCTCCCGTCTTTTTGGGGACCAAAAGAACCTTGAGTAGATTCCGGCTCTGAATGATCTGTGGTAACTGGCTGAATAGCTCTTTTTTGCAGAAGTTTTAAGACTTCTAACTCTGCAATTTCCCTTAGACCGGGTGGTACATCTGGAAGGGAATTTGAGTGATAGAAAGGACTTTCCTCGAAAGGAATTTTGTAACCCTCGGATATGATCGACTGTACCCATCTGTCTTGAGTGAGGGAACACCAGGCTTCTGGGTACAGCGATAGTCTTCCCCCGACTGCCTCCAAGGATGGACAGTCGGGCAACATCTCAGGGATGCTGAAAGGGCTTGTCAGAGAGGCTCTCTGCTTCCCTGGTTTTGTGGACCCCTCTGCCTCTAGAGCGTCTGTTATTGTTACCCCTCTGCCTCTAGGGGTAAACTGACCACGTGAATCGGCGTGACTCCTTGGGATTTCTGCGGAACCACATTTTGCCACCCTTCTGCCCTTTGGGGTAAGGTCTAGAAGGGGTGGAAAAACGGACCCCTACGGCAGAAAGAGTCTTGCCGTCCTGCTCACACCTGGTCAACGTTTCCTTCACTTGAGGGCCAAACAAAGCTGACCCATCAAAGGGAGAGTTTGTGAAGGACGCCTTAAAGGGATCTGCAAAATTACAAAGCCGCATCCAGGCTTGGCGTCTAAGAGCCACACCTGTACCTGCGGCCCTACTCGCTCCATCTGCAGCATATGATATCAGTCGCATGGAGGAGTTAGCAATAGAATTAAGGGTTCCTAGCTGCGAAGCAATTTTTTCTTGAGCCCCTGCAGCTGTCGGATCCTGTACTACTTCACCTAGCTCCTTAAGGATATCCCTCTGGAGTCTGGTAAAATGACATAGGTAGTTCAGCGAACGCATAGCAAAGGTCGCTGAAGAGAACATCCGCTTACCATACCTATCCATGGTCCTAGAGTCCTTATTAGGAGGATGGACAGGTACGGAAGGATCTGCAAGTTCCTTCTTAGTGGTAGCCGCCACCACCATGGCATCAGCAGGGACACCTTTCGTGAGGAATTGCTTGTCCGAAGGGGCAGTAATAAATTTAGAAGGCCTCCTAGGGACTGGCTCTACAGAGTCAGGAGCAGCCCAAGCCTTTCGAGCAATAACCTGCATAAGGGGTCGAAGGCGGAGACACCCAGGAGGTGGAGGGCCGAGATCCAAACGCCTCCAGGTATACCGACTCATCCTCAGAGGGATTATTGGAGGCCAGTTCCCCTCTGTTTAAGGAGTTCTAGAATGTCTGAAAAGGAGACATCCTCAGAGGGGGATCTTGGGGATCCCTCTGACTCATCTAAGTCGGTATCTGAAGTGATAGACTCGGGGCAGTCTACGTGTTTCCTCTTACAGGTCCTCTTGCGCGGAGGATCCCCTGACTGATCAGGAGAATCCTCGGAAGAGGGGGTTCTTCCCAGTGGGGAAACCTGAGGCAGAGGATCTCTGGGTCCGGGAGCAAGAGAAATGGCAGAGATATCGACAAGCACCATAGAGGGAGGAGCTAAGGGAACAGACTGCTGGCTGAGTCCAGTGGCCAGCACACTCTTCATCACCTCGAAGGCTCCCCTCCCAGGGAGGTCCGAGAGAACCCGTTCCGAAGAACCAGGAACTCCAGGGCCCACCGAAAGGGAAGGCTCCGAGGCAGATGTCGGAGCCGAGCTCACCAAGGCCGAGGCTCCAAGGGGAAGAGTGGGGTCGGACAAGGGTCCGATGCCACTCACCCCCTCGGAGGAGACCAGGGAAGCCCGACCACTGAATCCCTCTAAGGAAGGTCTCGAAGAGGAGATAAGAGTAGAGGCTGAAGGAGCAGAAGGGGGTATCTGTCCCTCAGCCCTAGCAGAAACCATTCCCGAAGACTCCAACTCCAAACTCTGGGGTAGAGTCGAAGGAGGAACTGCAATGGGGTGTGGACTAATAGTCGTCTGTTGAGACGGACTATGTAGCATCTGGGCCAGTGCCTGTGATTTTAATAATCTACTGACCACCCTCTCTAAATCATGGTCAGAAAGCCTGGATGACCTGGATGATCGGCTCCGATGGCTCCGTTCTGAGAGGAGAGGAGATGCCGGAGCCGAGAGTATCGGTTCCAAGGAAGGGGACCTGGACCTCTTCCTCGAAGGAACCATCGGAGCCGACGAAACTATGGAAGCTGTCGGAGCCGACAACTTTTCGGCACCGACAGAAAGTTTCGATGCATCGGCTCCTGCCGGAGCCGATACAGACATAAAAGTAAGGGTGTCGGAGCCGGTCGGCACCGACACCGAAGCCTGAGCCACATGGTGGTCGGAACCGATCGGAGCTGACACCGAAGTGACCGAACCAGAATCGGCACTGATAGCCATCGGTGCCGAAGGTTTGTGCAAACCAGGATCGGCTCCAGCCGGAGCCGATCTCGACTCTGAAAGAGTCGGAGCCGAGGCCGCAGGCTTGGACACAGAAGCCTGGACCTTGGAAGACTTGGAAGTCTTGGTTGGAGCCGACTTAGCCGGAGAGCCCTCCGGTTTAAGTAGGCCCCTCAAAATAAGCTTGTTTCTCCTTTCCTGCAGGACTCTCTGGCTAAAAGAATGACAAATTGCACAGGAGTCCTGCAGGTGGAGAGGTCCCAGGCAGTATAAGCAAGAAGTGTGACCGTCTGTCAGAGACATCTTCTGACAGCACGAGTCACACTTCTTAAAGCCTGAGACCCTTTCCTTAGACATGGTGTAAAAAAAACACACACACAACACCTGTCCAAGAAAATATTATCCCAAAAATAAAGAAACACTAATCTCTCACATACACACACACACCCTAACAAGGGGGGGGGATGGGATGGGAGAAGGTCTGACTAAAAATTTTTAAGGAGAGAGGGAATTCTAGTCAGAACGGGACTAAAACTAGTCTAAAACTGTTAAAATTAAAGTTTAAATAGAAAAAGGGGCAAAAACAGTAGTGTATAAATCACTTACCAGGAGCTGGTAAAAGGAGGACCTCATCAGCGAAGCGGCAAACGAGATCTGGGTACTTACCGCCTTGCATCATGGGATATGGGGCTGCCTCGAGCTGGTAAAAGTGACTCTCGAGCTTAGCAAGTGCCGAGTCGGAGCCGAGGATCGGCTCCGAACCCATCAAGCAAGAATGAAGGCGAGATTGACAACTTAACATCCACATTTTTCCACCTCGTTGCCCTTTGGGGTATGGTCTGGATGGGGTGGAAAAACGGACTCCGACAGCAGACAGAGTCTTTCCCTCTTGCTCACACCGGGTAAGGGTCTCCTTTACTTTGGGGCCAAAGAGAGTGGCACCGTCAAATGGGGCGTTAGTAAAGGAAGACTTGAAGGCTTCCGCAAAGGAACATAAGCGCATCCAGGATTGCCTACGAAGGGCAATCGCTGAAGCCGCAGCCCTACTCGACCCTTCGGCTGCATATGAAATGAGCCTCATGGATGAGTTCACAATTGATGTAAGGGTATTGAGTTGTGCTGTAACTTTTTCCGAGACAGCAGCATCTGTAGTACCCTGGAGGGTATCTCCCAACTCTTTGATTAGATCCCTCTGTAAACGTGTGAAATACGTCAAACAGTTCAGCGATCGCATGGAAAAAGCCGCTGACTAAAAATGCGCTTCCCATACCTGTCCACAGTCCTAGAATCTCTGTTAGGCGGATGGACAAATGAGGAAGATTCAGACATTTCCTTTTTAGTGGCAGCTGCCACCACCATAGCATCCACTGGAACTCCTTTTGTGAGATATGTCTTGTCTTGAGGGGCCGTAATATATTTATTAGGCTTTCTGGGGACTGGCTCCACAGTGTCAGGTGTCTCCCACGCCCTTCGAGCAATCAATTCCATCAACTCATCGAAGGGCGGAGTGACCCAGGAGGAAGAAGGGCGAGCACCGAATGCCTTCAGCAAGACTGACTCATCCTCAGAAGGGGGTAGGGCCTGCCAATCACCTCTCTGCTTCAGGATCTCCAGGATGTCTGAAAAGGAGACATCCTCTGAGGGTGATTTCGGGGACCCTTCTGACTCATCTAAGTCAGTGTCCGATGTTAAGGATTCTTGTGGAGAATCCAAGTGTCTCCTCTTACACAATCTTTTCCTCGGAACTTCCTCGGGGGGGCATTCGATGAAGCCTCCGAGGAAGAGGGGGCTCCCTCTGGGAGCGGCTGAGACACCGGTGCTCGACGCTTTGAAGTAGCCGTGGGTGCAGAGGAAGATAACGGGCCTTTATGGGAAGGAGAAGCTGTCTCTGCTGAAGTGGTTGTCTGAGTCGACAACACCTTCCTCATGAGGTCGAAGGCCCCTGGGTCCCGAGTCGAAGAATCCCTCGGTTCCGAAGAAAGCGGAGGGATCCCCGAGACGGGGACCGAGGGCATCGACCCCGAGGACGGAGCCAAGTCGATCCATGCCGAGGCACCGAGAGGGAGAGTCGGAACAGAAACATCGGTCCGACTCTCGGTCCCCGAACCCAGGATAGATCGTCGGCTCTGCGATTCCGGTAATGGATCCGTCGGAGTCGAGGTGAACGGTGCCGACTGAGAAAAAGACGGCTCCGGCACCGAGGGCTACACGATCATCAGGTCAGCCTCTCCCGGCTCCGAAGGCTGAATAGGCCTCGGAGGAGGAACAGATGGAGATAAGGGAAGGCCTTCGAGTCTCGACACCAACTGGGAAGAAACTGAGATGAGTTTGGACAAGGCCGTATTCTCCATTAAAGTCTGCACCACACGGTCTACATCGGTGTCAGAGAGGGGTCTAGAAGAACGCGTCGAAAGAATCGAAGATGAAGCCGACCTCAAGAGCACAGGAGGTAGAAGCTCCGTCACCGGTTCCAAGACTCGAGGCTCAGTAACAGACAGAAGTTCGACACTCGGCCCCGAGGTCTGTGGAACTGGTGAGCGAACTTTAAATGAAGAGCTCGGAGCCGATGACTTGGGCTCCGACGTCTTTGATTCCTTCGAGGATTTAGATGTCTGGTCCGATGCATCAAGAGCCTCTTGAAATGCAGGCTTCAAAAGGCCTCTGTCCATGAGTTTCCTGCGCCTATCTGTCATGACCCTTCCACTGAAAGAATGACAAATGGAGCAGTCTTCTTGCAGATGGAGAGGGCCAAGACAGTAGACGCAGGAACTATGGTTGTCTGTGACAGACATTTTCTGTCCACATTGGCACCGTTTGAAGCCTGACTTCGATTTCTCAGACATAATAATAATATAATAACAGTCAAATAAAGTAAGATTATACAAAGTCTACACAGTCCTGAACAGACAGTAACAGCCAACAATAATGTCAAAAGCCAGAAAAAGTTTAGTCAAATCCAATAATTTGTCAAATCCAGTAATTTAGAAGTTAGTGGCTGGGGTAGGCCCTGAGGGAACTAACTAACTATATATATATATTAAAAATATATACATATAAGAGAGAAACCCTCGACTCACTACACACACACACACACACACACACACACACACACACACACACACACACACACACACACACACACACACACACACACACACAAGACTTAAAGGTGAAACTAGGAAAAAAATTATCTAAGAATCTTAGACAAAAAAGCAATCTTATCTGCCAGGTGGTCTGAGCTCATCAATATTAATGCGAACGTTGCAGCGGCAAACTAGATCTGAGGTAAAGGCAGAGGGGAATTGTGGGAGACAGGTTGGTCTCGAGCTTCTTCTCGATGCAGAGCTTTGCCAAGCGGCCGACTCGGAGCTGAGGATCGGCTCTGAACCCATGTGTAAGAACAAATGGCGAGATTGAACACTCTCACATCACCTTTGGTGATAAAGGGTTTGTCATCTGGTGTAGAAATAAATTTAGAAGGCCTCCTAGGGGTAGGTTCCATTGAATCAGGAGCTGCACACGCCTTTCTAGCCAATACCTCCATTAGTGGGTCGAAAGGGGCAGACACCCAGGAGGTGGAAGGGCGAGATCCAAAGGCGTCAAGGTAAACCGACTCATCCTCGGAAGGTTTGAGAGTGGACCAATTTCCCCTCTGTCTTAGAATCTCCAGGATGTCTGAAAAGGAGACATCCTCAGAGGGGGATCTGGGGGAACCTTCCGACTCATCCAAGTCGGTGTCCGACGTGACAGACTCGGGGGAGACTATGTGCTTCCTCTTGCACTTTCTTTTCCTAGGGGGTTCCCCTGAAACTTCAGGGGAGCCCTCAGAAGAGGAGGAGACACCGAAAGTGGGTACCCTACGCTTTGGATCTCTGCTGTCGGGTGTAGGAGGATGGCCAGAGACCGTAACAGGCACTACAAAGGGAGGAGCCGCAGAACTTAATCTTGGAGTGAACACTGGGTCCAGCACACTCCTCATCACCTCGAAGGCTCCCCTATCAGATACCAAAGGTAGCCCCGGCTCCGAAGAGACCAGAACCGCCCCCGGAACCGACAGAGAAGGCTCCGAGAATGATGTTGGGGCTGAACTAACCAGAGCCGAAGCTCCGAGAGGGACAGCGGGGTCGGACAAGGGTCCGATGCCACTCGCCCCCTCGGAGCCGACAATGGAGTCTCGGCGCCTGGACCTCTCCACGGACGGAACCAATGAAGAGGTCGGAGCCGACGACACCGGAGCCGAAGGAGGAAGTATCGGCTCCGATGTGGGCAAGGTCACGGTTCCGACAAACTCCGGCTCCGATCTCGAGAGATGAGTCGGAGGAGGAATGGATAGCTGTATCGAAGGAGCCACAGTCTGGTGAGATGGGCTCTGGAGCATTTGGGCCAGCGCCTGAGATTTTATGAGTCTACTGACCACCCTCTCGATGTCGTGGTCGGAGAGCCTGGATGACCTCGATGAATGAGTCCTATGACTCCGCTCCGATAGGAGAGGGGACCTCGGAGACGATCTGACGGACTCTAGCGAAGGGGACCTAGAGCACTTGCACGCTGGGGTCGGCTCCAATGATGTTTTCGGAGCGGAAACCACTTTGCTCGCCTCGGAGCCAGACGGAACCGAGGTCGAAGCCGTCTCGATAACGCCAGCCCTCGGCTCAGAAGCTGGAGCCGAGGGCTTGGCAGTTTTTGACGACTTCCCCGAGCCAGACTTGGACGGGGAGTCATCAGGCTTTAACAAGCCCCTTAGGATGAGCTTGTTACGCCTTTCCTGCAGGACTTTTGAACTAAATCCGTGACAAACGGAACAAGAGTCCTGCAGGTGTAAAGGCCCCAAGCAATAGACACAAGAAGTGTGACCGTCTGTCAGAGACATTTTCTGACAGCACGAGTCACACTTCTTGAATCCCGAAACCTTAGGGAACTTTGACATCCTGACAAAAAAAGAAAGGAACACAGTCAGTCCACACACACACACACTTATTTAAGTTAAAGGGAACTGACTAAAAACCCACACACACACTGAAATGGGTGGGGGAAAACTAAGGAAAAGCCCGTAGGCCCAAGATAAAAAACTAACTAAAGAAGGGGAAAAAGGGCTACGAAAGGTAAGGCAGTTAGAAGGGACCTAAAGAAGGGTAAGTAACTGGAAAAAACTACTGAGACTGAATGTATACATATGAAAAAAAGCACTTACTGACCAGAGCCGGTTAAAACAGACTACCTCGCAGCGAAGCGGCAAACGAGATCTGGGGAGTTAGCGCATGGTATTGTGGGATATAGGGCTGCCTCGAGCCGGTAAAAATAGCTCTCGAGCTATAGTATAGGCCGAGTCGGAACCGAGGATCAGCTCCGAACCCATCCAGCAAGAATGAAGGCGAGAATGACAACTTAACATCAGGGGATAGTATATGTCGATATATTGTAACAGTCGACATGTGTATGGGTGTATAAGTCAGATGAACATGTTAAAGGTGGGCTTACCATGCAAATATGGTGTGCACTGTGGGATATTGTGCCAATAACTGTGTAATGTACAGTATTTTAGGCAGATATGTATTCTATTCTGCATAGCAGTTCTGTTATGTTACGCAAACAGTAGTTATGTCTCTTGGCAATTACAATACTCAATAACAGGATATATATCATTTGTATTCATCTGACAGTCTAGCAGCATGATAGCAAAGATAATTGGAAGAGCCAGGTAACTATCCATGCACATAACACATGTAATATCCACTTCTCTAGTATCGTTTGCAAGCAATAACAACTGTGCATGTGTACATGTTATGCAAATGTGTAGTGACCCTTGTTACAGGGCTGGATCTCTCTAGTATCGTTTGCAAGCAATAAGAGCTATACATGTGTACATGTTATGCAAATGTGCAGTGACCCTTGTTACAGGGCTGGTCCTCTCTAGCAAAATTGTTTTAAAATATTTATAATAAGTGGTTTTAAAACTTTTTACAAAAGTCATTAATTTGTAATAGTCCATCATTTATTTTACACACATCAACCACTAGAGGGCATTATATGACTTGTTAACATCAGAAAAAATCACTATTATGTACATAAATTTTCATTAACACAATCAAATAATTTTTCATGTATTTATGAGTTTATTCTGTATTGTATAAATGAAGTAACAATATTTCTAAAGTTTTTAATATTTTTAAAATGATTTTGGTTTTTAATATATACACTTTGTAATTAATTAATTTATTCAAAGTAAATGGTTCTCATAGGTCAGTTTGAATTTAATTAGTGTATTTAAATGTTATTCCTAGGCTGTGTAGTCATTCTGAAGAAGTTGTGGACGAAACGTGTGGTGTATTTGTTCCTACGTACTGTTGCTGCTGTGTTGGATTAAAGTGCTGCTTTTTGGAATATTCCTTGTGTCTGACTACAATTATATATACATCTTGCAGCCCTAATTGAAGTACTGTGCGCTGGGATTTTGGTGCTTGTACTTTGTTTATCAGTTCATTCTTTGCACCATCCATTCATCTTTTATTAGTTTACGTCCATAACACAAACATTTACATGTGAGCATCACTGTCTAAAACATCTTCATAAGCAATACGTAAACTAAATACAGTACTTGGTACTTGCAGTACTGAATGCTCATACAGGCATGTCCACTAGTCAGCTACTGGTGTTTACTAATGTCAGCTTTGTGTATGTGGCCATCCTGGGGGAATGTAATCTCTATGCCATGTACACTGCCAAACCCACCTAACACCATGCCCCATACATTGTTTGGGATGCAGCTACAGGGGTAAGCTGGAAGGCAGCCCAGTCTAAAGCCATGACTGGACATAACAGTCAGAGGTGTTAGTTAACACATGCAGCTCATCAGCACAACCAACACATACTATTACCAGAACACAATAAGGATACCCACACACACTACCAGAAATCACACACATTCACAGATGCTTCTAAGTGTCTGGCCAAACAAGTGACCCCCAAGCTGGAAGAGACAGACACCAAAATACACAAACTGTATGACATAGTTTGCATAACTGTGCCACACCTCAGAACACGTGGCTGGAAACATGCCCAACAGTACTCATTTGTGAATGCAAACTCTAGCACTATGTTACACACCAACCTATACGAGGGCATACATACTGTCAGCTGCCTGTCTGCCATGATTAGCCACATACCCATACACTCAGACCACCTTTTGAACTATACACATGGCTCTGGCATATTCCATGTTGTTGTGCAGGATCTGTGATGCAGTAGCCTGGACTGCATGGAAACACATGTAGGAACTGTCAGGTCTTGTAGCCCATGCAGGTATGTCCCAAGGCCTGGGTAGCATTCTGCCATTGGCCAAAATGATACTGCAGTACAGGGACAAAAGGATTGTATTCCACAATTGTCTAGTGTAGTGGTGCAAGTCAAAGGGTATCCAGTATCTGTCTGCCTGAGATAACATGGTTGACAGACCATGATGGTTTGCCAGACAGGGCCTGCACCTATCACCCCTGGGAATCTGGATACTGCCTAGGGCTCATGCTTCCCCTATAGTGCCTTCATCATGCACAGGTCAAGTGAAGGTCCACTGCTGTTACAGGTAAAAGCCAAGCAATAAACTGCGGGTCTCGCTACACAATGATACAAGTCAGAAACATTATACGGACACACATTTGTCAATCCCTAACATAGAGAACATATATGTGCAGTGGCTGAGACATGTTTCAACACTCCAGAGAGCACACCTGCATGACCATGTTATAACACATACCTCACCTCTTGCCCATTATCCTTTATTGGAACACACGGGCCGCAGGTGTGTCCATATTCCTGAAGGATATGTACAACCCACGCTAGTTGCACTTACATAACTTCAGATGCATTATGCTGAGCAACTACCTTTGTGCCAAAGTGGAATTCAAATTGCACCTTGAGACAGGTCACCAACCAGGCCGCGGATTTCCCAACTGTCAAAATGTGCTGTAATGGGGAAGATTAGGTCTGAGACAGAACCATAATAATGGCTACTCTCAACTATTCCATTATGAACCGGGAAGACTCCTCATGTACCAACACCTGCGCTCAATGCATGTTGGATTCCATCAACCCCACTGACCTGGATCACAGTAGTCACACAAACAAGGCTAACAGTATGCTACACATAGTTAGTCTTCAATGCCAATGTTTTGTTTCCTAAGAGCAGAGTGGTGACTGTCATGGCACCCATGCAGATGGACAATGCATGTGCAAATGCCGAATCCTACACAAATTAACCTTAAGCAGTCACATATGTGCAGTGATTGTGCCATTGAAAAAGAACCAGGATTCAACCCAACACAAACAAGAAGGCAAACTGGTGGTACCATGCTTTAAACTGTACCACAGAAGGTAGTAACTATTGCAAGAGTGAACACACATGAGTGCAGGTGATCCCTGGTCAGCCTCCGTAAGATGCAAATGTTGTTGTTGTTGGTCTTATGGCTTTTCCCGGTTAGGGGTCACCACAGTGGAACTCCAGTCTGCTAATGACTGGCAGTAGATTTTTACGCTGCTGAGTTGCCAGCTTGATGCCCAACCTTCAACGAAGGCACGCCAATTCAAGCATGTCTTTTGGAATGCCAAGATGCAGATACACCATATAAAACCACACAAAGCTACTGTGAAACTTATCAGCCACATATTATGAGGCCAAGCACAGAGTATTCTATAGCTGTGTCATTAATTGTAATGGCAACGGCAAGACCTGCCATGCTGCTCAGCACTATGGCGTGGGAAGTACTGCACCTACAGAAACAGCACCCGTTCATCCATATAGGGTCTTGGAGAACCTAAACCCACTCCCACCCCCCCAATAGGTATACTTAGTAATATATCCATGTACACTACAAGGCCCCTGTAATAACGACTATGCAGGTACAAGCTGCACTCTCTAAAGCCATACATACATCTTTCATGGGACCTGTCAACATCAAACGGGTTTATCCTACACAAATGTAAGAACATTCAGCTATCCACATACACATTATGTTTAATCATACCTCCATGTCAGGCTGTGTACACACCGACTAGTGCACAACAACAGTTACCACACCCCACAAAGGGGGAGACACCATTGATAATGGGAAATAGTGCACAACTACCCTGCTGAGTCTGGTCTGTAAGGCAATGAACCGTGATCAACATATTTGATGTACTCGGTACAGAGGTAGATGACAGTAGGCTTGATTCACACTGCATATCATGACCTTGCCAGGTCATAGGACACCATCACCCATACTGTGCTCCAGCTACACTCAGTAAACTAGGTGTATATTCCTATGTCACAGGAGTGGTTGGCAACTGGACTGCTGGCAGAACCAACACTACAGAAGGTGTCTGACTAATACACACACATCAAACCAGTGCCAGCCACAGTAATACAGGGTTCATTCCTGGTACTCCCCATCTTTGTTATCTATACCACACAGACTAACACAGAAGGCATCAGCCTATAGATGTTTGCAAATGACTATGAACTAGGAGGAATAGTCGACACAATGTGTGCTGCGTTCAACATACAGAAGGGCCTTAGTGTGTCAGATGTGTGGTGTGTAACGTATAGCCACAGACAGCTAAGTATTGCATTGTCATCCCCTATGTTACAAACCCTGTACCCATGAACTACCACCTAGGCAGCAGTCAACATAATGGCAACTGTGTGTATGGGATGCAACTGGACAGTACTCTTTCCTTTGATAGTTACTTCACCACACCAGACAGGTAGTCGTATGTGGCACCCCTAATCATGACAGGGTGCCATCCAGGAATATAGAGATAACTGCTCAGCCATACTCAACACCCATGTGACCCATAATACATCACATATTTCCTTTAAGGGTTATTGCCCATGTGTAGCTAGCCTACACTGCCCTTCCCAATCCCTAGCTGCACTATGTAGCATGCAGCCTACCCTGAATAAAGACATGTCCAACCCAGAAGTGTTGGACATGCTACACTTAACACATCCTGATCCCAAATAAACACATACTTCATGAACATCCACCTTTCTAGTACAAGGATCACAACATGCCTGACAGATCTCTGTCCCATACACTTAACATACTCTTGCCATACTGTGCATCCCTGTCCAGTGAAGCTGCACATCGCCCCTCTCTCTGACATGGTGTGATGACCGCATGCCAAATATATCAGTAACCCTGTGGATCAGTTCTGTGGGGGGGGGGCATACAGTAGTCACCAGGGCCAATCGTGAAGGAGAGCATCTCTCGGGGACTCCCCTTGAGGGGGGATTAGGGCAAAGTAGCTGCTGCACTTGTTGTTCAGGGGTGTAGCAAATAAGTCACAGCAAGGCTGGTCCCTGAGATGGAAAATCTCCCTCTCCAGTCTGGGATTGAGAGACCACACATGAGGCAGGAGGATGCATCTGCTCAGCTTATCCACTATCATGTTCAAGCTCCATGGGATGTGCGTTGTTATCAGAAAGCGGGTGGAAGAGATCACCCAGTGCCATATTCTGAGAGCTTCTCGACAAAGGGGATAAGACTTGGTTCCACCCTGTTTATTGATATACCAAACTACTGACATGTTGTCTGACTGAATCGCAATTGTTTCTAGTGGGAGGACAGCTTGGAAGGCTTGCAATGCTAAGAGCAATGCCCTCAGTTCTATAACACTGATATGTAGGTCAGCCTCCATCGAGGACTAAGTGCCTTGGACTGTTCTGCCCAGATAATGTCCCCCCACCCCATTTGAGAGGTGTCCTTGGTCACTATGGCATTGGATTGGGGAGAAATAAAGGGTCGGCCTAAAAGAATTTCCTTTGATTCAATCCACCAGGATAAGCCCTTCTTGCAGCGGACGGTGATTCGGATGAGATACATCAAGGGATGAGTGAGGATGGACCACTGGGAGGCTAGAAGACACTGCAGAGGTCTCATGTGAAATCTTGCTAGTGGAACCAGTGTGATGGCCACAACCATGGATCCTAGAGTCTGTAAAACTAATACAGCAGGTACGTTGTCATTTGAGAGAATAACTTCTACCTGGGACTTTATCTCCTGCGATCTGCGAAGAGGAGGAAGGCTATGCAAGAGGTTGTATTCAAGCAGGCTCCTATAAACTCCAACTGTTGAGACAGACTTATTTGGGATTTCGTATCATTCACCATGATAACTAGATGAGCACAAGTATCTAGAATAAAATCTCTTACCTGTTCTAGTAGATGCCTGGTGGGAGCGGTGACGAGCCAATTGTCTAAATATGGAAACACTCAGAATCCGTGCAGTCTCAAGTGAGCTGTTATTGCTGCCATACACTTGGTGAACACCGGGGTGGGGGGGGGCTGTGGTGAGACTGAAGGGTAGAGCTCTGAAGTGATACTGGCTGGCTCCCAGCTAGAAGTGGGAGAACCTTCAGGAGCACTTGTCCATTTTTATGTGGTAATACACACCCTGGAGGTCTACAGTGCACATCCAATCATCTTTCTATAAGAAAGGGAGAAAAGACTGATCCATGACCATCTGTAATTTTGTCTACTGAAAAAACTTATTCAAAAGGCTGAGATCCAAAACTGGTCTCCAGTCCCCTGTCTTTTTTGTCACCAAAAAGAGCCTTGAGTAGAATCCGGATCCTATCTGGTCTGGTGGGACTTCTTGGATGACTTTTTTTTCTAGCAACATTTGAATTTCCAGAGCTGCCTGATCCCTCTGGATTTGGTGGAACATCGGGGATTCTTCTTCCTGTTCCTGGAGTGAGAATGAAAGGAATGCAGTGTCCTCTGGCAATGATCCTTAGCACCCAAGTATCTGTGGTTATTTGCCACCAAATTAGTGAGTGCAAGATAGTCTTCCCCCAACTGCCTACAGAGGTAAGCAATTGGGCGTCCCTTCAGGAGTGCTGGTAGGGTTTCCCTGAGAAAGAATCTCTGGAACCCTGATTTTGCAGGCCATTTCTGCCACGAGGTCAGTGTCTTCCACTGGAGCTCACTCCTCTGCCCTAAGGGGAACCACTGCCATGTCTGTCCTGGAAAGCCCCTTGGGTTTTCCTGAACCAGATTTTTCTGCTCCTAAGTAGGAACATTAGGGATTGTCAAAACATACACCCACTGCAGACAGGTCTTACCATCCTTTTCACACCTGGCCAAGGTATCTCTGACTTTGGGGCCAAAAAGGGACGATTCATCAAATGAATCATTGATGAACGAAGACTTAAAAGGCTCCACAAATGCACACAAGTTTATCCAGGCATGTCTCCTTATGGCTATGCCAGAACCTGCTGCCCTAGACGTCCCTTCGGATGCATGCGCAATAAGCCTCATGGACGAGTTAGAAATAGATTCCAGGATGGCAAGCTGGGAGGCTACTTTATCCTATACTTCCTCAGACACAGCTCCTGCAAGGGTACCTGAGAGCTCCTTGATCAGATCCCTCTGAAGTCTGGTGAAGTGTGCCATGAAGTTCGACCATAAGGCAAAAGTTGAAGGAGCGTACACCTGCTTCCCAAACCTGTCCATTGCCCTGGACTCTTGGTTAGGGGGATGAACAATGGAACTCTCTTCTGCAAGTTCCTTATTTGTGCCTACTGCAACCACCATGGCATCTACTGCTAAACCCTTGGCCCAATACTGATGGTCCTCTGGCACTGAAAGGATTTTATCTGGTCTCCTGGGGATTAGGTCTACAGAATCAGGGGCCTTTCGTGCCCACTGTGTGATTAACTTAATAGGATCGTCAGCAGGTGGGTTACTCAACAGGTAGATGGTTGAGCACCGAAAGCTTGTAGGTACACTGATTCCTCTGAGGAAGGGTCATTGGGCTTCCAGTCACCCCCCCCTGCTTTAATAATTTCAAGAATGTCTCCAAAGGAGACATCTTCTGGGGGTGACTGGGGGGGACCCTCCCCCCATCATCAAAGTCCGTGTCCTCAATGACACATTCCTCTGGGGAATCCATATGTTTCCTCTTACATGTCCTCTTCCAGTACTCCTCCTCAGTGGGAAATTCTGTGGAGGACTCGGAAGAGGTAAGGCCCTGTGCGAGGGTATCCTGCAGCTTTGATCCCCGCTGTCTGGGCGTGGAGGTTGGTGGAATCTCTGAAAGAGAGGAAGTTCTGGGAAAATGCTCTGATTGGGAAGGAACTGGCTGAGAACCTGCAGAGGCCAAGGCCCTCTCCATGACCTGGAAGGCAAGCCTCCCTGAAGAGGGATGGCAGCCCAAAACTGGGAAGGCCAACCTCAAAATCGTGGTCCCACTCCACTCTGAGGACACTGCCATCAAGGCTGAAGCCGAGGAAGAGCCCACAAACGAGGCTTCAGTCGGATCTGAAGGAACAGAGGAACTCAGGCAGACACTGGAGCTGAAGGCATCAAAGCTGTTGGCACCGGAACAGCTGGAACCAGGGAAATAGGAGTTATGGTCACTAACACCTCAGTGGAGGTTAGAGGAGGAATGTCTAGTGGAGTCCTTGGAGAGAAAGTCCCATCTCCAGAAAGGAATGAAACCTGGGATGAGACCAAAAGACCCCTAGCCACAAGGAGCTGATCCACCAACCTCACAATGTCGGCTTCTGTCAGACTCCTAAAGGAATGGACAAAGAATGCTGAGGGGGATTCCAGTCTCTCTAAAATGGGGCTTGGAAGCTGTCACACAGAGGGGTCTATTGAGGGGGAATACCTAGTCCTGAGAAGTGAAATAAATCCTGGTTCCAAAGTTACTCATGGCACCATGGAAAGAACTGGTTCCAAAATTATGGATGGCACCATACAAGGGACCGGCACCGATAAAGAGGGAGTCACATGAACATAGTGGTCAGCACCGAAACCTGTGGTGCAGAACTGGTCATAACAGTTGGTACCAATGCACTTGGTACTGTAGGTTTTCTGGCATTTAACTGTGGTTCCGAAGAGTGTGTGGGAATCAAAGATTTAGGTCTTATGTGGGCCGGAACTGAAGGGGACGCTGGCACCCGAGAGACTACTCTTCTTTCCATTTTCAATTTTAGAGGAAGAGGAAGATGAAGGTGAAGACATATCAGATTTGAAACTCCTAGACTGACTGGACAAATCCTCATCAAAAGATGTCTTAATCAGTCCTTTAAAAAATAAGTTTGTTCTTCCTTTCTACGAGGGCACAGTGACTAAATTCTTGACAAATAGCACAATCATCTTGTAAATGCGCCAGGCCTAAGCAGAATACACAAGATGAATGCCCATCAGAATCGGGCATTTTTCTTCCGCAAACACGATACTGTTTAAACCCAGTCATCCCTTATATTTATCTGCTATGTTGACTAGTAAAACAATAAATATCAGTGGGAAGAAAATAGTCAGACAGCTACAGGCACACACACACACACACACACACACACACACACACACACACACACACACACACACACACACACACACACTCTGAAAGAAGGAAGAAAAAACTAAGAAAGAGGGGAAAAATGCTACCAACATAGGCTGAACTACCATGAGGCAGGGCGAAAAGGGATAAAGCTACCAATGATGGCAGAACAGATACCATGAGGTAAGAAAGTAAATAATACACTCACACACCAAATAGGGACAGAAATATCAGGTGAAAAGTTAACTGGTAGGTAGAAAAGATTTAACTAAGTTTTGAATAATAATAATGAAAATACACTTAGCTGAAGAGAGAGTTTGGCTGATGCATCTTATGTAGAGCAGAGACAAATGAGATATGAGGTAATCTAGAGAGGGGCATTCTGGGCAGAGACTCAGCTAGAGAGGTTTTGGTTCTTGCGAGCTGTTATGGTTCCAAGAGTCAGAAATGAGTCCCATATGTCAAGGATAAATGAAGATTAACAACATCAGATCCACCATTACATAAGTTTCATATCCTCCCTTTTACTTATAACATCATCTATAGTTTCTTTCACAACCAGTAATAATTTTTGTCATCCCTTACTTTTTATACCAGATATACTTTCTTCTATAATATCCCTCATCTGTCCTTCTATTCTCCTCTTACCTATTTCCATAAAGTTTATAATCCATGTTATTTACCAAGATGAAACTCCATTTTTTTTGTATTTCATTCTCTTTATCTTTCTTCTACGTAAATGTTAATATCCCACGACATAACTCTTCATGAACAATACAAGCTTTCAACCATTCATTCTATACATTTACAAATACCCTCTTATGCCTGTCCATTAATCTCTTAAGACATTCCACAACATCTGGGCCTGGTGCTGAATCAACACTTACTTTCTTAAGTACTTCATCCAATTCATTAACAGTTTTACAAATTCTTCCTTAACATGTTCTGGAAATTTCTTTACTTTCCATTCTCTTCTTATTTTCCATCCTTATATTCTTATACATGTTTCCTACATGCTGTACTGCAGCACTTATAATTTGTTCATGCTCTTTCAGCTCCACTTTTAAATTTTTCATTTATCTTATTATACTAATATCCTCCTTTACTGTTTTACCCAAATAAGTTCATAGGTATGTACTAGTCTAGCTGCTCTTGCGGGCGATTTTAAGTCTAACCAATTTTCCTTTTTGTGCCACAGTTAACCTATCCCATTTGGTTAGAGATTGGCCTTACCCATCAAATCCCATCCCATAACGATATATTACTCTTAAAGAGAATAAGTGGAATCATACCAAAGATAATTTTAGGGGGACACATGCATGGCCTAAAGCATTCAGCCACTCCCTCTGTTCATTAATAGTACAGATGACATTTATGCTTGAATATGGATAGGGATGAACTCTGTTTTAGGTAGATGGGAAGTCTTGTTCCACAGCACATATCCAAACACCTCCTCCTTTCATCCATGTAAATAATATACTTGCCTAAACATTAATGCCTTAATTTTTTTAATATATTCTTTTTATGGATCATTATACTTTCTTCTAACACCTTTACTGAATTACCACTTGTGACATAGGCAAATTTACATTTATATAAAAGCCATCAAACTGTATTAACACGTTCACATTTACAAACATTAAACTTCTCATATATTGCTATATATCATATACCCTAAGAAACATTACATACATTATTCAATTCCTGCCTTTTTTAAACAAAAAACATCTTTACTAAACCATCACTTACAAAATAGGCAATCATACATTTATATAAATGAAAACAAACCACACCAACACAATCCTAGTTGCAAACATTTTACACCACAAACCATAATGACACATTCCCAGTTGCAAACATTATACATCACTTATAGTCTACCTAATTATTTTCAGTCAAACATTATATAGCTCATTAAGTCCTGCTTTCTTTTAAATCCAGTTCCTCCCCTGTATATACAGTTCTCACACTTCCCATTTTTTCCTATGTAGTTTGCTCCTACCCTTTTCTAAAGTCTGCTCCTACCCTTTTTGAAAGATCTCAATTCCAGATGTTTTATCCCTGTTACTATATTAACTACTTCTAGTATTGTTGGTTTAGATTTTGATTTCCATTTTCTAGTAATTGCTTTTTTGGCAGCTACCATAATTAGACACAGCAAGGCCTTACCATGTCTAGGTAATTCCGATTCTGTATTATAGCTCAGAAAAAATAATTTCCCTCATCACACCAATTTGCCCACCCAGCATCTGTGACAGTGCATCCCGAAAGTCCATCAGCTCACCGCACTCCCAGAAACTATGTTCCTAGTGAAATCTTTTTCACCATCACATCTCCAACATTTGCTGTGTACCTGAGGAAAAATTCTCTGGAGTCTACTTGGACTATAAAAATATATATGTGAACATCTCCAAGCAAAAGTCCTAAATCTTCTAGATTTTGTTCCATATTTGGGAGACATACATATATTGTCCCACTGTTTCTTTTTGAAAGGCTTATCCACTCTCTTGTCCCAATCCTTTCTAACCTCCTCTGATTGATTCTTATAGTTACCATACAATACTTTATATGCTCTACTAATTATTCCTTTTTTAATGGCAGCTTCTGTTCTAGATTCTACTAAAAACTCTACCAGTGCTGGTCGTTCATTTAGGATCCCACCATTTCTTTCTCTTTGCCTATACTCTGATATCAATCCTTGATAAGGAAGGTAATCTCTAACCTGCAGTCCAAATAAATTCTTGGTGGCTATCTATTCTATCATCTTTCCCTCTCTAATGCTGTCCAAATAAATTCTTGGCATCTTACCATTCTATCATTTTTTCTCCTCCCTAGTTATTTGCTCCCAATACTTTGGTTCCTTTGCCAGTCTTCTCCAATAAATTCCAGCCCCCTTGTTGGCTGTTGTTTATATCCCTAATTGCAGTCATCCCTATTGGCAGAATTTCCTTTCTCCATTCCCGTGCTGGCTTAGTTCTTAGGATACTTTCTGGTACTTTATAAATGTAATATTCTGTATGATTATTCTTATTTTCCTTAAAGGCCTGCATCCAAACTCCCTGTCTGTCCTTGTTTCTTGAGCTTCCCCCTATTTCATTATCATCCCTTTCCACTTTGAATGATAGCTTTCTGCTTGTGCTATATATAGGAGCCTTAACTGTGTAGCTCTGAAATACCCCTTCAAATTGGGCAATCCCAATCCTCCCTGTTCTACTAGAGGAATCAGCTTATCCCACTTGACTCTTGCCATCTTCCCCTCCCAGATGAATTCCTTTAGCTCTTTATTAATTGCTATCCACAAGTTCTCCTTTGGTTGATAAAAATATGCATGACCTGTGTATAAGATTAATGGAACAAACAACATTTTAACTGCTTACAATCTTACTATCCATATCCATATAATAATACTTCCATTCCATTCCACAAACCTGTCAGAACTGTATCAACTTCTGCTACCCTCCCATCTTCCGAAAATACAAAACAATCAATTTCAAACCAAAGTGTCCTGCTTCTTTAAGTCCATTGACTTTTGTTCCACACACTTAACTTACCACATTTTACCACTTCCTATATTTTTTTTATATCTTACCCTTTTGTCTTATGTCTTCCCCTTAAATCAGAATTAAACTCCTCTGCAATTATAATTTTCAGGTTAACTCCCACACAGTCTAATATTTGTTGAAAAAGATTCACTCTCTCTTTCCTTGATAGCTGTAGATACATCCCATGCTATATTCTATAAATACGTTCTTTCCACCTCACGTCCACAATAGTTAACCTTTCCATCCTTACCAACATTACATCTATTATTTTCACTGTTTCTTTACAAAACAGAGCTACACCAGAACATATTTCACTTTATAATTCCACCCACATTTTTCTGTTTGCAGTCTTTCTTCATTTGTCAGGAATTTTACAGTCTAACATAATAACATCTGTGTCACATTTATCACTTTTTTCCAGTATCCCTATCCTTCTTACAGATTTAATAATTTTTATTTATTTATTTATTTGTTATTTTTACATTTTTTACCATGAAAATATGACTGAGCCAAAAATGTCCCATTTTCACTGGAGGCCCAGGGAGAAAAGCTCTGATACAAAAATTAATTTCAAAAGTAATACATAGCATACATTTTGTAGCATTGTTGAGGTGAAATTAAGCAATATATATTTAAAGCAATGTTGGCATGAGTAGAACATAGTATAAAATTAGGAAGCATGGGTGAAGTGAAATTATGCACTACAATACTATTAACAAAGAACATTAGGCACTTCTATACTATTAACAAGATACGGAAACAAATAAAAAATAAAATGGCATGAAAATAGGAAGTGATAAATGTGGAAGAAAAATAAGCAGTATGATTCATTATAGGAAAAAGCATAAGCATTCTTTAGAGTAGCATTGTAGAACAAGTGTAGTAAATAGACTGGATATATAGGGGACAGAGAAATAATATCGAAGAGTGTAGTAATAGAGAGGATAAAAGGGGTGGGCCTGGGAAGGTAGAGTGGCTTAATATGAAGGGGTGGGAAGGACTTGTAAAGATAGATGCTGTTCACATTTACTGAAATAACTCCAAAACTATTCTTTTTTATTCATTTTCAGTTTAGAGGAAATCTTTTTCAAAGTTTTTTTTTTTATTTTTACTCTTTCTCCCACTGAATATTTTCCTGGATTTATGAACATACAGTCCTTAATCATCAAAATCAGATTTTCACTGACTATTGTCAATCCCTTCTCCTGACCTCTCATTCTGCATGCAAACTCTTTCATCCTTGTCTCTTCATATACTTTTTTCTTCTTCTACAGTTTCTTCTTCACCTAGTTCTTTCTCTCCCTCAGCCTCTTGTTGTCCTTCCTCATGTATGTTTTCTTCCCTTTCCCCTTCTTTTTAGTTATTTACAGTGGTGGTGGTGCTGCGGTAGCGTTGTCGCCTCACAGTTAGACATTGCCCGTTCGATTCTCAGTTAGAGCGTCTTCTGTGTGGCGACATACGTGAATGGGCGTTCCTTCGTTGAAGGTTGTGCGTTAGGCCCGGCAAGCCAGCACGTAAATATCTACTGCCAATCATTAGCGGAGTGGAGTTCCGCTGTGGCGACCCCTAACCGGGAAAAGCCGAAAGACTTTTAGACAGTTTACCCTTAACAGTCCATCCAAAAGTGTCACTTTTTTTACACAGCCTATATTCAGCTATACACCTTCTTACTGTATGTCTTTTCTCCCCACACTGGTTACATTGTATCATGTCACAATCCTTAATTAAATAAAAAAAATCCCCAAAAAGAAACACATTTTAGTCTGGCCAGCTTACCAGTCATGAAAATAACACCTGGCAAGTGTTTTACCATGTTATTTATTTATTTTTTTTTTAATATTTCAAAACAACTTATAACTTCTACCCTCCATTCCTTAAGTTTTACTCATTTGTAACAGTTTCACAAACACCCTGCCTGCATTTTTAACATTTTCTTCCATTTTGTAAGTTTTAAACCGCAAAGTAACATTTACATTACTACTGGAAAACACATAACTGTTCCATGTATAAATGTCCTTTTTGTCACACAGTTCCAGAAACTTCATCAGCAGGTCATGAAATTCAAATGTTAAGTCAAAAAGTCTCTGTTCCCTATATGTATAAAAGACCAAATAAATTATACTATATATATCTACCTATGTATTACATGCTTATTTTTGTTCTTATTCTCAAAGTTGACCTTCTCTTCCTTTTAAAAAACAGTTTTACTTAAGAGTTTGTTGTTTCTATCCTGCTGACACCGTTGCATAAATTTTAAATGCTGAACTCTGTTGTCACAAAACCGTACTTCCTTTCAGTTTGCTGTTGCTTTCTTCTTTTACTTTGTCACTGCTGTAAATGTTTTAACTGCTGCATTCTCTGCTGCCACATCACCTGGTTACTTCTCCACATTACCATCCACAACACTTCTGAAAAAGTTATCTGCCATCTCCCTCACGAAACAGCAGAACTGTCACCTGAATCATTTTGCTCAATTATTTTCCAGTTCTGTTATCTGCAACACTCCAGTGGACTTGCTTACTTTATTTTACATTGATACAGCTAAATACTGCTCATTTGTATCATCCACCACAAAGGAATCTTTATTTGCATTCTGATTCTAAATACAGAACAATTTTTCTCCAAATTCTCATTTTCCATCTCCACACTCTCCATAACTTTTCTCTCCTCCTCCTTGCTGTTTCGTCTTTTAAACCTCTTTGCTGCTGCTGCCCTCTGGTTCCATCTAGCAGCTCCAAAGAGAAAAGAGTATGGGAAATTCCCTAATGCCCTAGCCAAACCTCTGCTACTATTATAAATACCATCTTGGGTTTTCCCTGAAAAGATGCCACTAGCTTAGAAGGACTAACCTGGTCATCAAAAGATATATAAAATATACAGTTTAATTAAGGTCATATAGGGCTGTGGAAGGGTACCATAATAAGCCATAAGCTGAAGGTCTGACTTATTTCAATTGTAGGGTCATTAGGTATCATTTAGGAAGGGATGAAATCAGCCACCCAGACAGAGAGAGGGTGCTCTAACTGCATTTGAACCATATATCTGCCACTACACAAATATTAATGGGCTAATTCTAGATGCAGACATGCCTCCAGATTGAACAGTTTTTATTAAGTCTCCTGGTACTGAGTCAGATTTATGATTTGATTTGATTTATTGGACCAGTCTGGTATTCATTCAACAAACTATGCCTACAAAAGCAACAATTAGGTTAGCAAAGTCTATGGCCAGTGTGCAGAAACCCTTGGACAAGAGGTGTAGACCATCCCTGGCAAAGCAAGTAGGATTGTTGATTATCTTGTCCCAGGGAGATACATACTGGGCCCCCATGGAATGACACAAGGTACTTGAAAAAATGGTGAAACCAATTATCGTTTCTATGAACCAAGGCATAATTTTTGGTGAGGGGAGTATACCACACAAGACCAAAGTCAGCTCTGATAGAAGCATATGTAGCAAGTTCAAGCAAGACTGTCTGCACGTCTTTCATGGCTTTTTGTGCTAGATCATTCACTCCAGCATGTACTATGATCATGTCATTGTTATACTTACCAGAGGAGAGAGTTTTAAGGATTTTTGAAATATCAGCAATCCGACTCCCAAGAGACAGCTAACTGTAACATTTTATGCATGGAATCAACGTGCCTAACAATGGAGTCAGCAATTACTAGGATGTTTCCAGAACTTAATTTACTGTTGTCAGGCTCATAGGTGTTTTGCTGTTTGTGACATGGAGAATGGGGTGTGTACATTAGATTATTTACAAGGTTTCTTTGATGCCTAATTTTATAAGTTTAAGGAGACTTAGGTAGTGATTTCACAGTGCATCAATATAAGACTGTTATGCATTAACGGTATGAGAATGTTGCTTTTGTATAAGTTGGGATGAAATAGTATGATAGAATTTCAAGAGGGCTGCCTCCAAATCAGCTATGTTTTTACAACTCGCATAGATGAAATCAATACACAACAGTATGTATACATAAATAAAGTAATATGACCAAAAAGCGGCTGAAAAACATCACAGTAAATATGAGTTTCAGAACTGTGAAACTGAAATTTCAGAATTGTGAGGTGATTATTCTAATCCCCAACATAAGGCAACTCATCATGGCTATTAAGGAAATGGGGGTGGAAGGATGTGTAGCATATATGCTGACTCCCCTTTCCAGCAAAAGATATAAGTGTCATAGCATACACATGAACCATATTGATGTAGCTCCATACCATATGTAGGGAGGTGGGGATACGAGTGGATCAAAGGAGAAAAAGCCTTCCCTACTGTTAGTCTCATAATGGGACACAGGATAGCCGCATTTATTTTCGCCCTTGTTCAGGAGATAGAGGAGGGGCACCAGAATACGGTACATACAGTGTATGCCTGTGTGTGTGTGTGTGTGTGTATGTGTGTGTGTGTGTGTGTGTGTGTGTGTGTGTGTGTGTGTGTGCGTGCGTGTGTGTGTGTGTGTGTGTGTGTGTGTGTGTGTGTGTGTGTGTGTGTGTACGTGTGTGAGTGTGTATCGGATCGGGCTGGGGTGTACCAAAACCAAAAATGAAAAAGAAAATAAGGTTTAAAAAAAAATAAGCCACCCACAGAAAAAACACAGTTGTGTAAGTCACACTTGCCCATAACAATAGATGTTCAAATTCCTCACTGCTGCAGTAGCCTTTCTGCTATATATGTTATTTCCCTGCTTAGGAAACAACAACTGGACAACTTCACAATGCTCAGCCCCCTCCCACCCACCATCTTCACTCTGACTGCTGTTTGGCTAGCCTCAAAGATGGAAATCAGTAGTCATTGTGAAGATTTCTTCAGGATTTTTTGACCATACAGAGAGAGATGAACCTTAAAAATCCTAAATCAAAAAACAATAACTAAGAAATGTATAAAGTACAAATGCACAAATTATTAGTTATGTACTTACCAAAACTTGGTGTCTGTGTTGTCCTTTTCTCATTCTTCTTCACTAATGGGTTACAGATCTGGTCCTCGGATCCAACTTAGCTGCCTTGTACAGACTTCAGCTTCTGGGCTGGAGCGCCTCCCTTACCCATAGTCTTCTGCCCTTAGCTCAACCTCCTTAAATTGAGTTTGCTGCCCCTTACACAGAGAAGACAGAAAAAAAAGGAACCAAAGGCTCAGCCTGGAATGTAGGTTCCAACAAAGGCCTTTCAGGATCCTCTAGAACCAAAAATTTGGAGGGGAGTGGCTGGGTGGGAAGGTGAAACAGAATTAGAAAAGGACAACACAAATACCAAATTATACTTAGTACATAACTAGTAAGTCTGATATTGTCCTTCTCATTCTGCTTCACTGATGGGTCAGAGTCCCCAGCTACATAATTTCTTGGGTGGCCTCAAGGAAGAATATGCCAAAGCACCGACAAGCCAAAGGATGTCCTGCTCCAAAAGACCATGCCCAACTTACAATGGATGACAAAGGTATAAGACTTAGACCAGGTAGCTGCAGCACAAATGTCATCAATAGGATTCTAGATTAAAAGGCTGCTGATGCAGCTATGGATCTTGTTGACTAAACTTTTGGAAGATTAGGCAACTTCAAACCATTTTTCTCATATATAAATGATATGCAACTTGTTATCCATTTTGCTACTGTCACTTTAGTAACTGATCAACCTTTACAATTAGACAAGAAAGAGACAAATAACTGCTCAGATATTCTGAATTGTTTTACTCTATGAAGGTAGAAACGTAACTGCCTAGTAACATCCAAGGAATGTAACATATATTCTCCTTTGTTAGAAGAGTTAAAGAACACTGGTAACTGAATGCAGTGATTTATGTTAGATTCTCCCCGGAATTCATGAAGCTTGCACCAAGTGCAGGCACAGCGTCAGCATTCTAACACCAAATATGGCCGCCGAGCGATTCAGGTGCAAGCTGTTTCCACATGCACTACCTGCGTACGCTATGCCCGCACAACTCCCGAGCCTTGTACGCTAATTACCACATGTGCAGCAGTGTAGCAAGCAAATGAAGGTATGTAGCGATTCAGGAAGTGGTGCAGGCATAGTGTAAGCATGCAGAAATGTAAACCGTAGAAAACGGTTTACATTTTTGCAAACATAAAATTGGAACCATGACAGCCGACCAAACACATGTATTATATTGTTAATATATGCGAATGGCTAAATATATAGCCATTGGCATGAAAAAACATGTACATATATATATATATATATATATATATATATATATATATATATATATATATACATATACATATACATATATATATATATATATATATATATATATATAGTCGCACTATCGCGACGTGGAAGCGCAGGGCAGAGGTGTGCAAAGGGGATCGCAAGGAATATATAAAAATATAGAATAAAACCGCAATGAAACACATATCACGATATTCCCATAATAGTCAATGGCAAGCATGCTACACCATACTATGGGGCAAGGGTTGCTAAGGGGCAGTGACAGTGTTATGAGCAGTAGCTAGGAATTAGTAGGCAATGCCATGCAAATGAGAGGAGTAATAGTGAATCGCAGATTCCCTGCTAGTGTAAGGATGCATCTCATAGCATAGCGTTATAACACCGAGGTGTGCCCTTGAGATAAAGATGACATCAAAGAGAGGGGTGTGTCACCATTGCTGTAAGCACATTGGAGCATTGCTAAACCGGTTTGCCCCTAGCTATGCAAAGCTGCAGGATAGGGGTGTGTCGAATTGGCCACAGCTATGCTTAGCTGAGAGTGCACAAGGTAACCGAGTATGCATGTGAACGGAGATGAAAACGCACGTAAACCCGGTAAACAGGTATGCGTGGCATGCACTGCAGCTGAAACAGGAAGGATATAGGAAAGAAATAAGGAAATGCTGCAGCAGTGAAACTGGAGTACAAATGACTAATTAACACCTAGGAGCCTACAGGGGGCCAGTGACAACAGCTAACAAGGCTGCAAGTAGCTTCCTGCAGAACAGGAAAGGGGAGGGGCTGTACTGCAAAGAAAACAGTAAAGTGTCAAAGCAGAACAAAGCCGATTTGCAGTATATCAGCTACAAGGCACATTTTGCATGACTGGGTAGGGAAAGTACAAAACAAGAAAGACGGCAGCTGGATGCATGCCTGATAATGGGAGGATCCAGGTCTAAAAGTGAATTCAAGGGCAACAGATTAATCAAGGTAGGCCAGTAGATCTCCACAGTAAAAGCCCTGCACTTACAGTACTCATTGCAAACCCATAATTAAGACATGCTGCAACTGGAATAGCTCATACACACCCACTGACATCAGCAGCATCCATAGCACAATACTATAAAGTGTGAAAGCACCTCACACACATTTGTGTATTCCCATACACTCCGCACCAGTGGTGTATACAGACGGGGAACTTTTATTATGTACATGTTAGGGGCTTCCATAGCTTTGATCCACCGGCATGTGTTGGAGACTGAAGGTGGTGTGGAGGATGATGCACACGACCACCTCAGGCACCAGAGAAGGAGGAGAGTGTTCAGACCCAGGGTAACCTACCAGGGGCTACATGTTTGGAGATAGTAGAGCGTTACAGGGTGGACAGGGACATCCTACAGCAACTTGTGGAGTTGTGCCAGCCACGTCTCAGAGCCAAAACAAACAGGGGGAACCCATCCCAGTGGATATGAAGGTATATGTAAGCCTGAGAACATTAGCTACAGGTACCTTTCAAAGACCAACTGGGGATATCATGGGGATCTCACAGGCATCAGCATCCAGGGTACTACATCAGTTCCTGGATGCCATGTTACCACATGCCAATGAGCACATATACTCCCCACGAAAGCAGGAGGAGTTGGCCAGCAATATGCGTCTTTTCCACCATGTGGCATAATACCAGGAGGTACTGGGTGAAATAGACTGCACACACATGCACATCAAGTCGCCACCCGGTGAGCAGGGTAGGCGCTACATAAACCATAAGGGATACCCCTCCATCAATTGCCAGGTCGTGTGCAATGCCCAGGACATTATCATATATGTGTGTGTGCTGGCAGCCCTGGAAGCTAACACGACTTCCACATCTGGCATGCCTCACAGCTGTATCAGTTATTTGCCAGGGGGGACATCCCAAATGGCCACCTGGTGGGGGATGCTGGCTATGCACTGGAACCGTGGATGATGATTCCCATCAGAAATGCACACACACTCATGCAGAAATGCCATAATGAGGCACACGCACAAAGCAGAATCATCATAGAGCGTGTGTTTGGGATGCTGAAATCACGGTTCCGTTGCTTGGACATATCTGGTGGAGCCTTGCAGTTCTCTCCAGGCACACGTGCCCACATCTTCATAGTGTGTGCCATGCTACACAATATGGTCCTGCAGAAACAGCTGCAGCAGGGACAGAATGGTGAAGGCCCTCACAGCCCACCACCATTGCCAAGGGCCCCACAGGCACAGAGGTACTCAGACCACGAACACCCTGAGCCAGCCCCAGTAAGCAGACGGAGGCGTGCCCAGTATGCCCATGCCTTGGCAAAAAGGGAACGTATAGCACAAACACTGACAGTGTAGGCACCTAGAGACTGACACCTTTCTCCACCTTCACACACAGTAACAATGGATGAAACACACACACACACACACACACACACACACACACACACACACACACACACACACACACACACAAGACTACCCGTAAATTGCCATGTATAGGCAGTCTACTGTGTGCATCCAACATAGGCAGCCCTCAACTACTGCACACCCAACTGCCATTGGCACAAGGTAAGTCAACACCTGAACTGTAAATTAAGCTATCAGCATATGCAGATACTGTATGTATAGATTCATAGGTAGGTACTTGGCCAACTGCCAGAGGCCATTCATAAGCCCAGCCAAAATGTGTCAGCTTTTGCCACCCCATTGATTCATTAACTGTCCCTCTGTGGAGCAGAGCCAATGGCGGGATCCCTGGGGTGCATCTACTGTTCCCCATCCACACTTCAAGTTTTCTCTTGCAGAGTGTTAGTGAGGGGCTCTGTATAATGTAGTTAAGAATGTTGTTCCAAAGTATGGGGAGTGTCTGTGACAGGAAGCTGTCCCTCCAGCATCTTCCAGTTATTGTTGTGGAAAGGTTCGGTTCACTACAGTGTGTGGCTCACTATGACATGGATTCCCATAGGTGGAGCATATCCATCGAGCCTGAGTTCGACATGGCTGTGTAGGCCAGCGGAGATCATCTCTGGGTAAACGAGATGCCACTGAGTAAAGCAGGGGTTTATTCAGTCTGGCTGCATAGGCCATATGTTGGAGGCCAGTATTCCCCTTGGCGAGGTACATTTGTGGACCTCCCAGCTGTTGGAAGTGTCTTCTGAGATACATCCCACATGGGTTATTATACCCTATGATGGGACTGATGAGTGATGAGTAAAGGGGCACTATAACCCCAGTATGTCTAGATGGGAATCCTTTAGTAATCAGATGGCCTACATAGAAGGATGTCCTAACTACTGTGGAGATATGATTGTCAAAGGGAAGATCACTATCTACCTTAGTCCCCAGATACCCCATTACCTCGTCCATATTAAAGTGGCTGCCACTTATGTGTTAATATGTGGGTGCCAATTCCACAATGGAATGACCATGCAGTTAGTGGAACTTGGCTGGAGGCCGTAATGTTGACACCCTGTGGGACACCAGTTGTGACTGGTCAAGAGTTGGACCTGGAGACTGCTAGTCGCACCATGTGGGTTCTGTGTGTAAGCCCGTTGGCAACCCAACCTGTGATGTATGGGTGTATGTACAGGTTGGTGTGTTTATCAATAATACCTGAGTGGGGCATGGTGTCAAAAGCCTTGGCGACGTCCAGGTAGTATGTGTGAACCCCTCCCCCATCATCTAACGTCTTGATGACTGTATGTAAGACGTTAAACAGGTTCAGTAGGCATGAACTGCACTCAACCAAGCTGACCTGGGTTGGGTCGCGTGTTCGGAGGTTACCAATGTCTTTGTTAATGAGTGCCATGAGGATGCGAACCATACCATTGCAGACCATTAGTCAAGCTTATGGGGTGGTAGTTACCTTGGTCAGTTGTGATTCCACCTTGATGGAATGGAATAACCATTGCCACGTGCCATTGTATGGGCATGTAGCCTGTGGAGAGGCTGAGGTAGGAAAGCTTAATTAGGTGGGGGGGGGGTCAAGTTGTGGGGGGGGGTCAAGTTGTCTTGTACAGTTTGCAAGATGCAGTCTGGGACAACATCTGCCTCCACTGATGCTGTGTTCTGCTGTTAGACAGGGCCATTTCCACCTGTGTGTCTCTGATGTGTGGGATACTGTACCTTTCGGGTTAGTGTTGTGGGCTCTTTAGGTTGTGAAGTATGCACTGAATGTATCTGCAAGGATGTCGGAGATATCAGTAGGGTCAGCATATTTTGTGCTATATTTCACTGGCACAGTGCAAATCTGTGTGTCACCACGTAGATCCTTGACATAGCCAAAGAAGGCTTTGTGGTTATCTTTCGAACCCTTGCGTATTCTCCTGCTGATGTTAGCCTTGGATGATGTCATGAGGGACCTACATATCATGCTAACAGTGGTCACAGATGTCTGCTCTTCATGGGATTTGCTGTTTGTCTGGAACACTGTCCTACTTCTGTAGTATAGCCAGTTTATTGCAGAGGTCCATCAGACCAGTGTCCTTGTCTAGGAGGAGTAAGTCTTGGTTTACCAGTGATGGCACGATCCATACATCTGTGTAGGTGCTTATAGACTGCATTTGTAAATCTGTCTGTATCTTGAGCAGTGTTTCCCCTTAGCGTGGCGGCTGTGAAACCCCCCCACCCCTGTCTCTAGTAGTGTAAATTTAGCTGTAGGAAAGGTATACACTGTGGTATCCGAGGGTCGGGGAGATGCTTGGGTGTGGAAACAGTGAATAGTTCATGGTTAGATCTAATCAGTGGCTGGTTAACCTCTGCTGTGGTGCACCTGTTGCCCATGTTGGTGATGACCACTTCTAGTAGTTTCCACCCCACGTTAGGGAGGTTACCACCTGATACAGGGCATATGAGGTGATAAATTCCAGGAAGCTCTGGGCTTGGAAGTGAGTACCTGAGTAAGTTTCCCAGTTAATGGTATGGTTAGTTGACATCGACCAATGCCAAGGTGTGCATTAGGACTGTCATGTTCTCCACTATCTCCAGATAGGTGGAGTGGTGGTCCTGGGTCATGGAGGATGATCCGTAGCAGGCCACAGTTTACATTGCAGTTGTGGCTGATGTTAGCTGCACATGGATGATCTCAGAGGTATCGTGCTGCCCCACTACCCTGGAGGTATAGGTATCCCTGATGAATATGGATACAGCTCCTCTATGTCTGTGTCAGTCCATGTTCTGTGGCTGAAATGTGTAGTATGGGTTGTAGTCTGGTAGTGTTGGTGTGCTCTCAGGAGCCTTAAGACAGATCTCAGTTACTGCACAGATGTTGATGCTGTCCATCCTAAGGAGTGCTGTGAGTGCATGCATGTTGTCATCACAACCCCTGGTGTTGAGAAGCATAACCCTCATTGAATCTGCTATTGTGCTGTTTACAGAGCTGGTTATCACCTTCGAGTCTCTCCTAAATAAGGCACCATGGGCGCGCCAATAGCCTTGGCCAGTATACCAAAGCCTAAGTCTGACACATAGGGCGGTATGGTACAGTTGCATGCATGTTCCCCACCTGTGCTTGTTTGTCATCTCTCCTGTAGGTAACCTAATGGTAAGCAATAGAAAGCCTTAAACTTATACAAGTCTTCAAGCTTCCAAGATAGGTTTTTGGAGTGACTAAGTATCTGTGTTCTGTATTTTCTTGCTGTACTTAACTATTTCCTGACTACATGGTGATTTCTCACTGTATATTGTGATCTGAAGGTCTGTTTATTCACATATTATGGCTGTGATGGCCTGCACTTTAGAGGTTCACAGATAGCCTACAACCTATCTGCCCAAAGGCAATTAGAAGCATAGCTACAGTGTGTTGGCTTTCCCTGCACCATTGATGAAGGAACTGAGCCTCTGTCAAGCATAGCCAATGAAGCAATTCCAGGCATAGTTGCTGGAAGCTGTTGAAGACTGGGATTGTGGTGGGTGATAGGGGCACTTAGTGATCTAAAGAGGGCATGTTAATGTGACAGTTCAACACCATTCAATTCCCCCAACAGGTCTCGCAGCTATCAAACAGGACAGGCTGCCCCACCCCCTGGCTGTATGGTTCTGGAACACATGATCCCAGGGTGTATATTCTATTACCCATTCACACAACAAGGTTTCCCTTGAAGTGTGTCAGTGAGGGGCTATGCCTAATGTAGTTAGAAATGTAACGTATTGCCTCACAGTACATTTGTTATATCTTGTTATTTCGAGAGTATGTGAAGCTCAGTGAGTTTGGGGGCCTCTGCCCTTTGCATAGCCTAGCTTACACATACAAATTATCTAAATAGGAAATAGGCGGAAGCAACATTAATGTCAACAGTGTAATGGTTACAGCATCCGCAGAGTTATACATTCGAGGTTCCAATCCCGATAAAGGCAGGGATGTTTATCATGTTCAAAAGTATACCGTAACCACAGTTTGCATATATAGGTACTAATCGTCTATATAATAAACATTCGAAAAACCCATATAAACCCATGTGTGCTGGAGAGTACAGTCAACAGAGAATGTGATTACGTTAGAACATAGTGAGAAGTTACTTCACTGACATGTATATATCCTGAGTAGTTAGTGGATGCGGCCGTGTTTCCGCGCACAGGTTATATGTTACAAAGTTTGTTTAACTGTGATTAACCACTGCTATAATGTCACACAAACGCTTTTAAACATACTTACAACTGCTTAAATGAGCCTTATTCCGGAGTAAAAAACATTTGTAAAGCATCGCAGGTGTTGAACCCTGGACCATGCACACTATAGTCATGGGACTTACCACTAAGCCATCCGAGGTGTATACATGTTTCACAGTCTTGAGACTACACCTTATACCATATGCATTTCACAGTAATGATCCACAAATGAGACAGTCACTTTGTGTACATATATACAGTACATTGTAATGTACTGTAGTTTGTGAACCAACACATTCCAGTCTACATATGTATTACTGTTACAAATTAATACGAAAATTTATATCTATATATATATATATATATATATATATATATATATATATATACACATGTCTGATGTCTGCACAGATATGTATATATATATATATATATATATATATATATATATATATATATATACATGTATAGATATATATATATATATATATATATATATATATATATATATATATACATATATATATATATATATATATATATATATATATATATATATATATACACATACACACACACACACACACACATATATATATATATATATATATATATATATATATATATATATATTATACAGTTATATCCATAGCCATATATATAAACATCTATGAACACACTTTGTGACACAGAAACACTCCAAAGGAATTGGAGTGTACACAAAACACATGCAGCTCTGATATTATAACAATTAATATTAACCTAATTCACCATAGAAGGGGTGGTTGTTGTGTATGTGAAGATTGGGGTGGGGGAAGAACAATGGGTAATGCAATCATGCCTCAAGGAGGGCCTGGGTCAGATGTCCAATAAGTGAACTGGAGGGGTATACATGGAGTATGGGGACAATATAAAAAGGACACAAAACAAGAACCTTTCTCATTCATAATACACCCTGTCATGTCACATTGCAACACCTAATTTCACAAACATGAATATTAACATGTATCAGACATACGTACACCAAATGACTGTCACATTTGTTTTCAGTAGTGAGGAATGTCTGTAGTACAATGTACATTATAAACACCATACCATTTGTACATATCTTAGATGCCTTAGTGGTAAAGCCAGTGACTGTGGTGTTCATGGTACCGGGTTCAAAACCTGCAAGGGCTGTTAGGTTATTTTGAGGGCCATAATAAGGGCTGTTGGATGCAGGTGGATTAAAGCACTTCTAAGTAGTTGTAAGTGGGTTTCCACGGGTATGTGCGACGGTAAGCGGCACTGAAACACAGTAAATGGAGAAGTGCATCGCAGGTTTAACCTTTGCTTATCATCGCACAGACCATGGGCAAACCTGCTTACAACCGCGTAAACGTGCGTCATTCATACTTTCCCTATCAGTGCCTACTCTGAGAGGTAAAATAATAACACCTTCCAGGAGTAGAACCCGCAACCATGTACTCCATCCTCAGAGTAACCTAACACTAAACTACCTAGGATGTACCTATCCCAGTTGTGTATGTAGACAGGTTAAAATCCAAAAGGGAGGAATGTGTTGAAATAGGATAACCTGCCATGTACCCAATTAAAGGTGTATGCTCATACATATATATATATATATATATATATATATATATATATATATATATATATATATATATATACAGAGAGAGAGGGAGAGATACATACAGACATGTCGATATATACAGGTCTACATATATATGTAGATATATAGATAGGTTAACAACATCTACACATCTATGGAGGTACAGATAAACATATGCAATAATATATATATATCTATATACATACACACACACACACATATATATATATACATATATACATATATATATATATATATATATATATATATATATATATATATATATTTATTTATTTTATATATATATATATATATATATATATATATATATATATATTCACACATACATGTCTGTAGACAGCATCCGAAGTGTTCAAATCTGAGTATAACATGGACCATAGCAATTACACATTCTGCCCCCCCCCAAAACAATATGAACATAACATATGAAGAGTACATGCCAATACACTATTACATATATGTTCTATGGACACAGTCACCAACACAACTGCAATGACTGCAAATATCCTTGACAGAAATACACAGACAGCTTTAATTTTGCAAAAATTTATTACATTCCGATGTATTGCCAAAAGGATTCAAGGACTAACAGTACCTGCATGCTATACAGGAAGCATTTAACAGTGCCTTAATAAATCAGCCTGCAATTACCATAGTATTAGTCCACTAAGGGATAGGTGTTCACATAGAGAAAGAACACCCACACACATATAGATGTTGTATAAAAGGGGTTCCTACAGACCTGCATGTGCTATGTACACCCACCAACATCTGCCCCACAACCAAAATAATTACATCAATACATGCTGTCATACCATAACCAATTATTCAACTACTGTACTACATCTGCTGAAACCTTAACATACCTGGACACAGACACACTAACATGGCTCTATGTGAAATAGTTGCTGTTATACAATTGAACAGCTGCTGATGTAACAGGGTTTGTATGAACTAATCTTGTTTCAGAGGGTTGAAAGGTTCGTACACCAGGAAGTGTTACTGAGTACTGATTATCAGCACAGTATGATACACAGTAACACCAAACTAAATATGTCTGGTAAGCACTCTGTAAACCCCCTAACATTATATGCATAGCTATGCAGCCTTGAGCTGGTCAAACAACCTGGCCAGATTGAAACATATGCAGAAGTATTAGGTACAGACAAACCCTGCACATGTAGCAATGTTCAAAAATATAACAGCAGTACTCACATTTAGACCAAATCCTCTAGGCAATACACACAATATATTACTGTTCGTCTCCATACAGCTGTTGCAATAGATTCCAAACAACACTTCCACGCTGTATTCCTCACAAGTAAGGCAAAGGGACAACGCGCAAGTGGAGTACTCAATTATACTCCGCTGTAGCCATGGTATTGGCTAAGGCAGTAGCAGCGCAGCTGAAGTGCATGTAATTAGCTACTTAGGAACACCAATTGATTATCGGGATAGCACATGTTACTGATCTGTAACTATAAAAAGTTGCCTATTCACACATTCAAACCACCAGTATCTACCTGTAGAACAGTACAAAACACTGAAAGACGAACTGAAAATGAGTATTATACTAATCAATAACACCTCCGATTACTAAGAAGGTATGTATAAAATGTAGTATGTCTGTGTATGTAGTACCTGTTCTGTAAGAATTACAGGGCAATCAATGCATATGGTGGAAATACCTATCTTGTAGCGATGTATTGTTGAGCAGTAGCAATCCTTGTAGTATTCTATGTGTGTACTGCTGTAGGTCACACGGCAAACTCCACATACACCACAAGGGATGATATGGGCTTGGAACCCACCAATTCGCTTCCAGCCACTGTCAGTGTCAGGATTGGTCCAACAAGTATGTGCTATAATAAGAAGTTATGTCTTACCATAACGTTCCATGTTAGTTGTTTTCTTCTCACCTTCTTTCTTGCTGGATGGGTTCGGAGCTGATCCTCGGCTCCGACTCGGCCTATACTATAGCTCGAGAACTATTTTTACCGGCTCGAGGCAGCCCTATATCCCACAATACCATGCGCTAACTCCACAGATCTCGTTTGGAAGCTAAGACATAGTATAAATAATAATATTATAATAATAATATTATAATCCTCTTTTACGAGTACAGATTACCTGCTAGTAACACTAAGGATACAAGGAAAAAGACGCAACATATTGTATCTCCAGAAATGGAAGGACTCAGAACCTCGAGTCTATCCAGGCTAGGGGCAGGAGGGAGGGGCGAAGAAAGAAGGCGAGAAGAAGACAACTAACATGGAACGTTATGGTAAGACATAACTTCTTAATGTTAAGTTGTCATTCTCGCCTTCATTCTTGCTGGATGGGACAGCGTCCCTAGCATTATAGTCCTGGGTGGCTCAATGGAACAGACTCCTGAGTTCAGTGGAACCAAAATCAGCTCTATTTCTGGAGGCTAAATCAAGCTTGTAATGGGCAATAAAGGTATGTTTGGACGCCTATGTAGCTGCTGCACAAACGGCATCTAGTGGTAACCTTGCTTGAAACGCCTTTGAAGTTGATAGTGCCCTGGTTGAATGAGCCTTAGGCCTAGAGTGAAGTTGCCTGTGTCTCAACTCATAGACCAAGGTAATAATAGATATCAGCCATCTGGAAAGAGTAACCTTCGATACCGGAAGCACTTTCTTGCCTGCAGCATAAGACAGAAAGAGCTGGTCTGACTTTCTGAATTGTTTTGTCCTGTCTAGGTAATACCGTAATTGGCGATGAACATCTAATGAATGTAATTTTTGTTCAGCCCTGTTGGTATAGTCTGGGAAAAAGACAGGCAAATCAATGGAGTGGTTTAGATTTGCTTCCGATAACACTTTTGGTAGGAAGGAAGGGTTTGTTCTGAGAGTTACCCTATCTTTATGAAAAACCAAATAAGGAGGACGGACAGACTAGGCTTGAAGTTCCGATACCCTTCTGGCAGATGTTATAGCTACTAAAAACAGCGTTTTCCAACAAAGAAGTTTGAGGGAGCAAGAAGCTGCAGGTTCAAAAGGGGGCAGAATTAGTGAGGTTAGAACTAAATTCAAATCCCATTGTGGGGGTGGATCTTTGAATGGAGGTCTGAGCAAAAATATGCCCTTGAGAAAGGCTTTACAGAGTTTGTGGGACATAATATTTGCTTCTGAGAGTCCAACATGAAAATTAGCAATGGCCGCTAATTGTACCCTGATAGTGGCCGATGATGACCCTGAATGAAAAAGCTCTGCCAGAAAGCCTAGAACCTCATGAATGGGTGCATGGAAAGGATCTAAGGATCTAGTTTGTGCCCAGTGAGAAAAACGCTTCCATTTACTCGCATAAGTCTTCCTAGTATTGGACTTATGGGAAGCCAGAATGATATCACAAACAGGAGGAGAAATAAGGGGAAGCCTGGCTATGGCTGGAAGTGGAGCAACCAAGCTGTGAGGTTGATGGAATGTAGAGACTGATGCAGCTTGCCCGTGAGGTGGGTCAACAGATCCGGAAGGGGTTCCAGATGCCAAGGATGTTCAAGTAGGTATTTGTGCAGGAACGGGAACCAAACTTGTCGAGGCCAAAACAGGGCAATGAGGATTATTTTGGATCTCAATGCGGTTGCTTTCTGAATTAATTGCGGGATCAATGGAAAGGCAGGAAAGGCATAAAGAAGACCCCGGGGCCAAACGTGAACAAGAGTGTCTCTGAGGGGTTGGCCTGGTACAGGAAAAAGTGCGAAGAAGTCGAGGCACTTGCTGTTTTGTGGAGTTGTGAAAAGGTCGCAGCAAGGCTGGCCCCACTTCCGAAAAATTCCGTCTACTACCGCTTGATTTAGAGACCACTCGTGAGGCATGAGGATAGTTCTGCTCAATCTGTCTGCTATGACGTTGGACTTCCCAGGGATGCGCGTTGCTATCAGAAACCGTTGAGATGAACTCGCCCATTGCCAAAGTCTGAGTGCTTCTCGACAGAGGGGGTAGGACCTTGTTCCACCCTGCTTGTTTATGTACAACACCACAGACATATTGACAGTTTGAATTGCTATAGTCCCCGTGGGAAGAGAGCTCTGAAGGGCTTGCAACGTCAAAAGCACCGCCCTCATCTCCAGGACATTTATGTGCAGGTGGCATTCTGACTGTTGCCAAGTGCCCTGGACCGTCCTGCCCTGATAATGCCCCCCCCACACCCAATCAGGGAGGCATCCATTGTGACAGTGGCAACTGGAGGGGGGAGAACAAAGGGTCTGCCCTGAAAAAGCCGAGGGGAAACCATCCACCAGGAGAGATGTTTCTTGCAAGATGGTGTTATCAAAATGTTGTGGGTCATTGGTAGCTGTTGAAAGGACCACTGAGAAAACAGCATCCACTGAAGGAGCCTCATGTGGAAGCGGGCTAATGGAAGTAGAAGAATCGCCGCCGCCATGAGGCCCAACACTTTCAATACTAGCTTGACTTGGACTCTGTTGGGCTGAAACAGGAGCTGAACATTCCGCCTTATGTCTGTCAGTCTCTCAGGTGGTAATGTTGCAGACATTTCTGTGGTGTTTAATACGGCGCCTATAAAGTTTATACATTGACAAGGCGACAAAGAGGACTTTGCAAAATTTATAGAAATACCCAGACTGTTGCAAAGTTGAATAGTGTAATCCCTGGCCATTATGAGATCCTGTTTGGTGGTAGCGGAAATGAGCCAGTCGTCTAAGTATGGAAACACCTGGAATCCTTTCTGTCTCAGGTGAGCCGTGACCACTGCCAAACATTTGGTAACAACCCGGGGGGCTGTGGTGAGACCAAAAGGCAGGGCCCTGAATTGAAAATGACTGACTCCCAGCCGGAAGCAGAGAAACCTCCTGGAGGGCCTGTGTATTTTTATATGGTAGTACGCGTCCTGGAGGTCTAACGAGCACATCCAGTTGTCTCTGCCCAAAAAGGGTAGAATGGACTGCAGTATTACCATCTGAAATTTTGTCTTTAGTACAGAGTTGTTTAACCTGCTGAGATCCAAAATGGGTCTCCAATCTCCTGTCGTTTTTGGTACCAAAAAGAATCTGGAGTAGATTCTGGATCCTAGCTGATCTGCTGGGACTGCCTGGATGACTCTTTTTTTTAACAGCTTTTTTATTTCTAGCTGAGCCTGACCCCTTTGTGTGGGTGGTACGTCTGGTAGGGGTTTTGGCAGTTGTACCGGAGGGAAAGTGAAAAGGATTTTGTAACCCTCGGATATGATCTTCTGTACCCATGTTCATAGGTTCATAGGTTCATACTAGGCTATCTGCCCTAGGGCATTTATAAGCCTAGCCAGAGTTGTGTGGCTTTCACCACCCCTTAGGTTGAAGAATACTATACCCATTAGTTTGCCGTGCCTCTGTCCAGCAGTGATACAGAGATGATCCCCGGGGTAAACCTACAATCTCCCATCCACTGGTCAAGATTCATCTTGAACAGAGCAAGCGAGGTGCTCTGTCTCACATGGACCGGGATTCTGTTCCACAGCATAGGGAGTCTCTGGGTGATGAATCTGTCCCTCCAGCACGTCCTATTTATATCCGTGTTGAGGTTTAAGTCTCTTGCTCCTGTGGCTCTGGTGGATTTGGATTTTTTGAGGTGGAGCATGTCCATTAATTCCGGGTTGCACATGACCTTGTATGTCAGGCACAGGTCACCTCTGAGCAGACGGTATGCGACTGAATAGAGCTGGAGTTTCTTCAGTCGGGCAGCATATGGCATATTTTTGAGCCCCTTTATCCTTTTGGTGAGGAACTTTTGGGGTCTTTCCAATTGCTGCAGGTGTCGGGTAAGATACATTCCGAATGGGGCATTGTACTCAATCATTGGTCTGATAAGTGAAGAGTACAGGGGAACAATGACCTCCCTTGATCTGGATGTGAATCCCTTCATAATCAGGTGGGCAATGTAGAAGGTCCTCCTAACCACTTTGGCAATGTGAGTGTCAAAAGAAAGGTTACTGTCAACTTGGGTCCCCAGGTCCCTGATAACCTTTTCTGTGCTTAATGGATTGCCACCTATGTGGTAACTTGGGGTTACCTTGTTTTTACCAAAGGGTATGACTATACATTTTTTGGCGTTTAGCTTAAGGCCATGGCTCTGGCACCAGTTATCCATGAGACCTCTCTGAAGGATATCTATGTCTGATGGATTTTCAACTATGGCGCCCAGTTTGCAGTCATCTGCAAACTTTGTCAGCCACAATCCTCCTATGTTTGCCTGCACTTCTGAAAAGTAGATGCCGAACAAGAGGGGGCCCAGGACTGAGCCCTGTGGGACACCGCTTGTGACCGGCTTGGAGTCTGACATGGCACCAGCAACTCTAACCCTGTGGGTTCTGTCCTTGAGCCAGTTTGCAACCCATCTTGTGACATATGGGTTTACATTTAAGCTGGTGAGCTTTTCTATGATACCCGAGCGGGGTATTGTGTCGAAAGCTTTTGCAAGGTCAAGGTAGGCTGTGTGAACTGCCTTACCCTCATCAATGTCCTTGGTGACTGTTTCAAAAAAGTCGACCAAGTTCAAGAGGCATGATCTGCCCTTGACAAAGCCGAATTGGGTAGGATCCAATGTCTGTAGGTCCCCTATGTCTTTATTTATGAGTTCCATTATGATCCGCTCCATAGCTCTGTGTCTTGGGAGAGGGATTGCCAGGCTTCCGGGTACAGAGATAATCTTCCCCCGACTGCCTCCGAAGGCGGACAGTCGGGCAGCTTCTCAGGGATGCTGAAAGGGTTGGTCAGGGAAAGATTCCCTGGAACCCTGGTTCTGTGGACCCCCTCTGCCCGTGGGGCGGTGTCTGTTATTATTCCCCCCTCTGCCTCTAGGGGGAAATTCACCACGTGCGGCAGGCGCGACTCCCTGTGGTTTGCGGAACCACATCTTTCCACCCCTCTGTCCTTTAGGATAAGGTCTAGAAGGTGTGGAAAAATGGACTCCCACGGCAGAAAGAGTCTTACCATCTTGCTCGCATCTGGGGAGGGTATTCTTCACCTGAGGTCCGAACAATTCCGAACCGTCAAAGGGGGTGTTGTTGAAGGACGCCTTGAAGGGATCGGCAAAGTTACAGAGTCGCATCCAAGCGTGACATCTCAACGCAACGCCTGTGCCAGCGGCCCTACTCGCTCCATTGGCTGCATAAGAGATAAGCCGCATGGAGGAGTTAACAATGGAGTTCAGGGTAGCCAGCTGAGAGTTTATTTTGTCCTTAAACCCCGCAGCAGAAGGATCCTGTACCGTTTCACCCAGCTCTTTGAGCAAGTCTCTCTGAAGGCGGGTGAAATGACATAAATAGTTCAGCGATCGCATAGAAAAGGTCGCTGAAGCAAAGGTCCGCTTGCCGTACCTGTCCATGGTCCTGGACTCTTTGTTAGGAGGATGAACAGATACAGAAGGTTCAGCCAATTCCTTCTTAGTGGCTGCTGCTACCACGATAGCATCAACTGAAACACCTTTGGTGATAAAGGATTTGTCATCTGGTGTAGAAATAAATTTAGAAGGCCTCCTAGGGGTAGGTTCCATTGAATCAGGAGCTGCACACGCCTTTCTAGCCAATACCTGCATTAGTGGGTCGAAAGGGGCAGACACCCAGGAGGTGGAAGGGCGAGATTCAAAGGCGTCAAGGTAAACCGAATCATCCTCGGAAGGTTTGAGAGTGGACCAAATTCCCCTCTGTCTTAGGATCTCCAGGATGTCTGAAAAGGAGACATCCTTCAGAGGGGGATCTGGGGGAACCTTCCGAATCATCCAAGTCGGTGTCCGACGTGACAGACTCGGGGGAGTCTATGTGCTTCCTCTTGCACTTTCTTTTCCTAAGGGGTTCCCCTGAAACTTCAGGAGAGCCCTCAGAAGAGGAGGAGACACCCAAATTAGGTACCCTACGCTTTGGATCTCTGCTGTCGGGTGTAGGAGGATGGCCAAAGACCGTAACAGGCACTACAAAGGGAGGAGCCGCATAACTTAATCTTGGAGTGAACACTGGGTCCAGCACACTCCTCATCACCTCGAAGGCTCCCCTATCAGATAACAAAGGTAGCCCCGGCTCCGAAGAGACAGGAACCGCCCCCGGAACCGACAGAGAAGGCTCTGAGAATGATGTCGGGGCCGAACTAACCAGAGCCAAAGCTCCGAGAGGGAGAGAGGGGTCGGACAAGGGTCCGATGCCACTCGCCCCCTCGGAGGCGACAATGGAGTCTCGGCGCCTGGACCTCTCCAAAGACGGAACCAATGAAGAGGTCGGAGCCGATTACACCGGAGCCGAAGAAGGAAGTATCGGCTCCGATGTGGGCAAGGTCACGGTTCCGACAAACTCCGGCTCCGATCTCGAGAGATGAGTCGGAGGAGGAATGGATAGCTGTATCGAAGGAGCTACAGTCTGGTGAGATGGGCTCTGGAGCATTTGGGCCAGCGCCTGAGATTTTATGAGTCTACTGACCACCCTCTCAATGTCGTGGTTGGACAGCCTGCATGATCTCGATGAATGAGTCCTATGACTCCGCTCCGATAGGAGAGGGGACCTCAGAGCCGATCTGACGGACTCTAGCGAAGGGGACCTAGAGCACTTGCACGCTGGGGTCGGCTCCGATGATGGTTTCAGAGCGGAAACCACTTTGCTCACCTCAGAGCCAGACGGAACCGAGGTCGGAGCCGTCTCGATAACGCCAGCCCTCGGCTCAGAAGCTGGAGCCGAGGGTTTGGCGGTTTTTGACGACTTCCCCGAGCCAGACTTGGACGGGGAGTCATCAGGCTTTAACAAGCCCCTTAGGATGAGCTTGTTACACCTTTCCTGCAGGACTCTTGAACTAAATCCGTGACAAACGGAACAAGAGTCCTGCACGTGTAAAGGCCCCAAGCAATAGACACAAGAAGTGAGACCGTCTGTCAGAGACATTTTCTGACAGCACGAGTCACACTTCTTGAATCCCGAAACCTTAGGGTCCTTTGACATCCTGACAAAAAAAGAAAGGAACACAGTCAGTCCACACACACACACTTATTTAAGTTAAAGGGAACTGACTAAAAACCCACACACACACTGAAATGGGTGGGGGAAAACTAAGGAAAAGCCCGTAGGCCCAAGATAAAAAACTAAATAAAGAAGGGGAAAAAGGGCTACGAAAGGTAAGGCAGTTAGAAGGGACCTAAAGAAGGGTAAGTAACTGGAAAAAACTACTGAGACTGAATATATACATATGAAAAAAAGCACTTACTGACCAGAGCCGGTTAAAACAGACTACCTCGCAGCGAAGCGGCAAACGAGATCTGGGGAGATAGCGCATGGTATTGTGGGATATAGGGCTGCCTCGAGCCGGTAAAAATAGCTCTCGAGCTATAGTATAGGCCGAGTTGGAGCCAAGGATCGGCTCCGAACCCATCCAGCAAGAATGAAGGCGAGAATGACAACTTAACATCAGGGGTATAGTATATGTCGATATATTGTAACAGTCGACATATGTATGGGTGTATAAGTAAGATGAACATGTTAAAGGTGGGCTTACCATGCAAATATGGTGTGCATTGTGGGATATTGTGCCAATAACTGTGTAATGTACAGTATTTTAGGCAGATATGTATTCTATTCTGCGTAGCAGTTCTGTTATGTTATGCAAACAGTAGTTATGTCTATTGGCAATTACAACACTCAATAACAGGATATATATCATTTGTATTCATCTGACAGTCTAGCAGCATGATAGCAAAGATAATTGGAAGAGCCAGGTAACTATCCATGCACATAACACATGTAATATCCACTTCTCTAGTATCGTTTGCAAGCAATAACAACTGTGCATGTGTACATGTTATGCAAATGTGTAGTGACCCTTGTTACAGGGCTGGATCTCTCTAGTATCGTTTGCAAGCAATAAGAGCTGTACATGTGTACATGTTATGCAAATGTGCATTGACCCTTGTTACAGGGCTGGTCCTCTCTAGTATCATTTGCAAACAATAACAGCTGTGCATGTGTACATGTTATGCAAATGTGTAGTGACCCTTGATACAGGGCTGGTCCTCTCTAGTATCGTTTGCAAGCAAATACAGCAGTGCATGTGTACATGTTATGCAAATGTGTAATGACCCTTGTTACAGGGCTGGACCTCTCTAGTATCGTTTGCAAGCAATAACAGATGTGCATGTGTACATGTTATGCAAATGTGTAGTAACCATTGTTACAGAGCTGGGCCAAATGGCTATGTGCACACCTACATAGATTGTCTATTCAGAGTAGAGACACACTGGTTGAACTACCAGGTTTGTGTAGCCCAACCTCTCATTGCCAACCTAACAGCCGCTTGCATATACTGTATGTAAGGTAGTGCACAGCACTGGTAATGAAACAGGTTGCATATCATCTTTAACTCCAGTGTAACATCTGCAGTAGGAGTGTAAGATGTAGGAGACAGCTGCCCATGTGTAATAGCCACTTCACAGGTGATGGCTCACACTATCTGATTATATCCTGATCATGTTGATAGTGGCATCAGAGTCTATTGATACATGACTCTGTTTGAAGAGTGGGTGTCTGTGCTCAACAGAGCTCATGGTCTTAGTGGATATGTGAGTATATACCCAGAGAAAGAAACAGACCTGTAGACACTTGCATCATCTGTAATCAACTAACAGGATGCGATGTGCTCCTCAGAGGAGGATTGCTGCTAAAGGTAGGTACAATGTTTCCGTAATAGCCAGTGTTGTCACGTCCATAACACAAACATTTACATGTGAGCATCACTGTCTAAAACATCTTCATAAGCAATACGTAAACTAAATACAGTACTTGGTACTTGTAGTACTGAATGCTCATACAGGCATGTCCACTAGTCAGCTACTGGTGTTTACTAATGTCAGCTTTGTGTATGTGGCCATCCTGGGGGAATGTAATCTCTATGCCATGTACACTGCCAAACCCACCTAACACCATGCCCCATACATTGTTTGGGATGCAGCTACAGGGGTAAGCTGGAAGGCAGCCCAGTCTACAGCCATGACTGGACGTAACAGTCAGAGGTGTAGGTTAACACATGCAGCTCATCAACACAACCAACACATACTATTACCAGAACACAATAAGGATACCAACACACACTACCAGAAATCACACACATTCACAGATGCTTCTAAGTGTCTGGCCAAACAAGTGACTCCCCAAGCTGGAAGAGACAGACACCGAAATACACAAACTGTATGACATAGTTTGCATAACTGTGCCACACCTCAGAACACGTGGCTGGAAACATGCCCAACAGTACTCATTTGTGAATGCAAACTCTAGCACTATGTTACACACCAACCTATACGAGGGCATACATACTGTCAGCTGCCTGTCTGCCATGATTAGCCACATACCCATACACTCAGACCACCTTTTGAACTATACACATGGCTCTGGCATATTCCATGTTGTTGTGCAGGATCTGTGATGCAGTAGCCTGGACTGCATGGAAACACATGTAGGAACTGTCAGGTCTTGTAGCCCATGCAGGTATGTCCCAAGGCCTGGGTAGCATTCTGCCATTGGCCAGAATGATACTGCAGTACAGGGACAAAAGGATTGTATTCCACAATTGTCTAGTGTAGTGGTGCAAGTCAAAGGGTATCCAGTATCTGTCTGCCTGAGATAACATGGTTGACAGACCATGATGGTTTGCCAGACAGGGCCTGCACCTATCACCCCTGGGAATCTGGATACTGCCTAGGGCTCATGCTTCCCCTATAGTGCCTTCATCATGCACAGGTCAAGTGAAGGTCCACTGCTGTTACAGGGAAAGCCAAGCAATAAACTGCGGGTCTCGCTACACAATGATACATGTCAGAAACATTATACGGACACACATTTGTCAATCCCTAACATGGAGAACATATATGTGCAGTGGCTGAGACATGTTTCAACACTCCAGAGAGCACACCTGCATGACCATGTTATAACACATACCTCACCTCTTGCCCATTATCCTTTATTGGAACACACGGGCCGCAAGTGTGTCCATATTCCTGAAGGATATGTACAACCCACGCTAGTTGCACTTACATAACTTCAGATGCATTATGCTGAGCAACTACCTTTGTGCCAAAGTGGAATTCAAATTGCACCTTGAGACAGGTCACCAACCAGGCCGCGGATTTCCCAACTGTCAAAATGTGCTGTAATGGGGAAGATTAGGTCTGAGACAGAACCATAATAATGGCTACTCTCAACTATTCCATTATGAAACGGGATGACTCCTCATGTACCAACACCTGCGCTCAATGCATGTTGGATTCCATCAACCCTACTGACCTGGATCACAGTAGTCACACAAACAAGGCTAACAGTATGCTACACATAGTCTTCAATGCCAATGTTTTGTTTCCTAAGAGCAGAGTGGTGACTGTCATGGCACCCATGCAGATGGACAATGCATGTGCAAATGCCGAATCCTACACAAATTAACCTTAAGCAGTCACATATGTGCAGTGATTGTGCCATTGAAAAAGAACCAGGATTCAACCCAACACAAACAAGAAGGCAAACTGGTGGTACCATGCTTTAAACTGTACCACAGAAGGTAGTAACTGTTGCAAGAGTGAACACACATGAGTGCAGGTGATCCCTGGTCAGCCTCCGTAAGATGCAGATGTTGTTGTTGTTGGTCTTATGGCTTTTCCCGGTTAGGGGTCACCACAGTGGAACTCCAGTCTGCTAATGACTGGCAGTAGATTTTTACGGTGCTGAGTTGCCAGCTTGATGCCCAACCTTCAACGAAGGCATGCCAATTCAAGCATGTCTTTTGGAATGCCAAGATGCAGATACACCAAATAAAACCACACAAAGCTACTGTGAAGGTAATCAGCCACATATTATGAGGCCAAGCACAGAGCATTCTATAGCTGTGTCATTAATTGTAATGGCAACGACAAGACCTGCCGTGCTGCACAGCACTATGGCGGGGGAAGTACTGCACCTACAGAAACAGCACCCGTTCATCCATATAGGGTCTTGGAGAACCTAAACCCACTCCCACCCCCCCAATAGGTATACTTAGTAATATATCCATGTACACTACAAGGCCCCTGTAATAACGACTATGCAGGTACAAGCTGCACTCTCTAAAGCCATGCATACATCTTTCATGGGACCTGTCAACATCCCAGGGTGTATCCTACACAAATGTAAGAACATTCAGCTATCCACATACACATTATGTTTAATCATACCTCCATGTCAGGCTGTGTACACACCAACTAGTGCACAACAACAGTTACCACACCCCACAAAGGGGGAGACACCATTGATAATGGGAAATAGTGCACAACTACCCTGCTGAGTCTGGTCTGTAAGGCAATGAACCGTGATCAACATATTTGATGTACTCGGTACAGAGGTAGATGACAGTAGGCTTGATTCACACTGCATATCATGACCTTGCCAGGTCGTAGGACACCATCACCCATACTGTGCTCCAGCTACACTCAGTAAACTAGGTGTATATTCCTATGTCACAGGAGTGGTTGGCAACTGGACTGCTGGCAGAACCAACACTACAGAAGGTGTCTGACTAATACACACACATCAAACCAGTGCCAGCCACAGTAATACAGGGTTCATTCCTGGTACTCCCCATCTTTGTTATCTATACCACACAGACTAACACAGAAGGCATCAGCCTATTGATGTTTGCAAATGACTATGAACTAGGAGGAATAGTCGACACAATGTGTGCTGCGTTCAACATACAGAAGGGCCTTAGTGTGTCAGATGTGTGGTGTGTGACGTATAGCCACAGACAGCTAAGTATTGCATTGTCATCCCCTATGTTACAAACCCTGTACCCATGAACTACCACCTAGGCAGCAGTCAACATAATGGCAACTGTGTGTATGGGATGCAACTGGACAGTACTCTTTCCTTTGATAGTTACTTCACCACACCAGACAGGTAGTCATACGTGGCACCCCTAATCATGACAGGGTGCCATCCAGGAATATAGAGATAACTGCTCAGCCATACTCAACACCCATGTGACCCATAATACATCACATATTTCCTTTAAGGGTTATTGCCCATGTGTAGCTAGCCTACACTGCCCTTCCCAATCCCTAGCTGCACTATGTAGCATGCAGCCTACCCTGAATAAAGCCATGTCCAACCCAGAAGTGTTGGACATGCTACACTTAACACATCCTGATCCCAAATAAACACATACTTCATGAACATCCACCTTTCTAGTACAAGGATCACAACATGCCTGACAGATCTCTGTCCCATACACTTAACATATTCTTGCCATACTATGCATCCCTGTCCAGTGAAGCTGCACATCGCCCCTCTCTGTGACATGGTGTGATGACCGCATGCCAAATATATCAGTAACCCTGTGGATCAGTTCTGTGGCACTGCTTGAACTGGCCACTGAAACTTACCTGTCTGTTGCCTACAGCTAGGTAGCCTGTCTGCCTAGGGTCATAAATGACCCAGGGCATATAGCCTACTAGATCACTATGACCATACATGCTATAGTTGATATCCAACCCTGCAAATACCATCAGGCTAGCTATTGTCCCGTGTGTTACACATGTGCAATACAGGCAATACATGGCAGGATGCTACACAGCTGTGCAGTGCCATGTAGATGTATATGGCAAAACACATACATGCTTGCAAGTCTGCAGGGTCACAGGTCATGTCCCTAACGGCTATGTATGACTATATATGTGACATATACACAGCATTAAGGTCGATTGCATTAATGTGAACACATCCAGGCATGTGCTGATAGGTAAAGACATCAGTACAGACAAAAGACATGCCCACATCAAGACAACATCCACATGGTGTATGAGCAATGGCATCACATGACACACACATATATGATGATAACATCACATCACCAGTAAGTGTCAAATGTGTGTGACGTATACATGTCAGTGGTGTTAAAGTCATGTAGATTTGCAAAGACGTATTTGTAATCTTAATAAATGTGATACACATGTATGTTCAGCTGTACTTCTGAACTTCTCTGTGAGTTACTGTGACCTGTCCCCATCATTATGTCTTTCAGGTATGCCACGTAGCAGACTACTGGCGTACAGCCGCTTGGAGGATGAGGTCCTCGTCCCATACCTCCTCGACAACCATAAAACACTCTTCAGTCATGTGCCACAGAATGCACAGCAGCGGGACGCCCTGTGGGAGGAACTCTGCAGGAGGGTAAATGATGTTGGCGGTCACAATCACACCTATCAGCAGGTTCACTGACACTGCACTGACCTCATAAGATGGGCAAAACAGCGTGCTAATACAATCGCCAGGGAACAAGGTGCAACATGTGGGGGGGGGCACTCACCCAGCTTCCACTCACATGTACCGAGGAGCTACTGGCCAACCTGGGGACACCTGCAGACCTCCATCCACAAGCTTTAGCTGGTATTGTGGAGGTGGGTGTCTCTCAACCACCGAGCCTGGAGTTGCCTGGTAAATTACTACTGCACATATAACACAACTATATTTCACATAGTTACATGTGTTACTGTACAATATGTAATGTAACATCATATGCAAGGCATGTATGCACACATGCCACATACTATGGTCTGCTACTCTATGTATGCACAGATGTGCATACTCCATAGTATAGTGTATTGTACTGGCTTATGTGCTAACATGGACATTGCACCCTGTAGCTATCACACAGGTGTGGATAATGACCTTACTGCTGTGACACTCCTGTGTGGGTACCTCTGGCATTTTGCAGCAACAGCAGCCTGTGTCAGGTAAGCTTGTTATTATTTACCAGACTTGATAATGTACAGAACATATTAACTGCATGCTATCTGCCATAACACACGTACACATAATGTATGGTGGTCATATTAATGGACACTGCTCAGACCTGCAATGCATCACAGTGTTTACCCATGTGAAACAATTGAAGACTATATGAAACACCTACACTAAACCTTCCAAACTGTCATTGCCAGATGTGTGGACAACAGTGAATACAATTCTAGAGGTGTGTTTCACTGTAGGGGCAGGTACTACATATCAGCATTACACATGTTGGGAATACGAACAGTACTGTACAGACAGCATATGTGTGTACACACTCTAAATGTGTTGGAGCTGGAGTATGACCGGCCCACAGGATACACCCTTGTGGATTATACCCTTGCTATGAATGTCACGCAATGTCATGTGCTATCTGACATGTCCATGACATGTAGTGGGCTGACTGCAACACTGCTCAACTATCCTGCAAAACATGTCTCACATCCCATACATTATGTCTGCATAACCCTGTCCTCAGTGGAGCATATGACATCTATGGGTGTATGTCATATGGGATAACACTGACATGTGAAATAAGATGGCCATCACAACCATTGGACAGAACACGTGTACACATGGTCATGGAGGATGGCCAAAGACATGAAGCAACACACACAGTAGAAGTGATGTACATTTGTGTACACCCTGTTGTACATTGGCTTGACACAATACAACTATGGCCTTTGTGTAATGGTGATACTGCAGGCCTGTGCACAGCTTGTGTAGGCATAACATGAAACCACCACATAACATATCTTGAACATCTTGAGTGTGTCACGACATGAAAGCATTCACCTATACAGTATCCAATTACATACATGTGTTGCACAATATACACATACAACCACATCAGGCCACAGATACAGTACATTCACCCTGCTGGTGTCAGACATCACTGTCATGCCTGCTAATGTGTGTGAGGTACACAGATGGCATGTGGGACATGAGTACTGCTAAGTTAGCCATCTGTGGGCATAGTTGCCAGCATCAGTAATATGGTTGCAGATGTGCAGGGGTGTCATCCGTATACCCTTCTGTGACCTGTGTCACACATTCCACATTAGGGTTTAGTGTGTATACACCTCAGTGACGTGGGTCACATTCCACATTAGATATGTATTGTATTTGAACATAGACATGGCTATGAACTGTGTCAGTAGCTCACACTGTATAGCAGTTGTGAAGCCACATGATGCCCTGCAATGGTTAAGCACATCAGCTCAATGTGCAGTATGTCCCTGCATATTTTTTATGGTGGACAGACAACATTGCATCAGCTGAAGGCCAATGTTAGAATAACATGTCAATGCATTGGGACACCATTACCATGCTGTAGATTGGAAAGGACACCATTGTGTTGCACATGTATGCATGTCATTCAACACATCAGCAGAAGACATGTCATACTACATGTGACTGGCAAGGTCATACGCCACACAGCAGGCAGGTGTACTGTAAACCTGTGCTGGTCTGTGGCACCACTGCAAAGTAGGGACAGCCATGTCACACATGTGTGTACAGCCACATGCACAATGTCTAAACTCAGCCCAGGGATAGGCGGAATAATGTTGAGCAGACATGCACTGCTTTGGGGGAGATATACAAGCTAAAGCTCAGGCAAACATAGTACGCAGTCGACATGCCCTACTGCTCATGTCCTCACACATAGGGGCGGTGGCTAACACAAAGCATCAGTGGAAGATGTACAAAGGTCAGCAATGGTCTGTTAACATGTGGTGTATGTTGCACACACCATGGCAGTGCGGTGCAATGGTGCAAAGAGTATGCACTGTGTTGCAGGTATGGGGCATAGGCTACTAACACAAATGGTGCAATACAGGTATGTATGCTAACCCCCACTAAAATTGTGTAAGGTGCATGCCGTCTGCTATAACACATGCATGCTGTTGTGTGCAACTCAGGGATGTATGATAACTACCACTATAATTGTCTAAGCGGAAACTATAATTGTCTAAGCTGAATGCTATCTGCCATATCACCTGCATGTAGCATGTGTGTCTTTGTGTTTGTGTGTGTGTCTGTCTGTCTGTGTCTCTGTCTGTCTGGTATAACTTGTAATATACAGTTCTTGTCTTCCCCTCACAGGTGTTGATGTAGGTGCATTGCCCTCCTACGGTCCACCTGATGTTAGTGTCCCCACAGACTCTAGCAGTAATGATGACAGTATGACTGATGCACAGGCAGGGTTGTCAGGGGCTGAATTTGTGCCATTGGTTGCCATTCCACCTGTCTCCTCCTCATCCTCGCACACAGTTCCCCTGCCTACACATAACCCATCACCACTGGCCATAGAGGAAGGAGAGTTGGCAGGTGGTAGCATGGAACAAGGAAGTCTGGAGACTATGGAAGGTGTGCCTCCACACTATGATCCCAGTCAACTGACTGGTGATGTCCAACACAGGCATGTGCCCAGTGCTGCTCGTAAAAGGACCACTGGCCAACATGCCCCTGTGAGACAAAGCACATCAGCTGGAGTCACCAGGCACATGTTTCAGGCTGTAATGGAGGCACAGGCAAGTGCTGAATGGCACAACAGAGAAGGTCTGAGGCTTCAGAGGGCTGCTTTCCTATCATTAATGGACAACATCCAGGCACTTGCAAATGCTCACCATCATCCTGCAGATGTTTTGGCTAGACGATTGGGTGACATGGTGGGAGTCCTAGAGCGTGGCATGTCAATCCTCGAGCGTGAAATGTCTGTGCTGGAACATCTGGTGAGAGTGAGGCGTCGGGCACGTGGACGTAGGTCAGCTACTTCACCTGTTGAAGGTCTACATGAACATGCTACTGCACATGCCCACTCCAATAGTGGCGGGAGCAGCAGCAGTGCAGCTGGTGCTGTGCAGTCCACACCAGGACACAACAGGCCACATGCACGTGGTCCTGGATGGTCCCAACAGGCACACGACTCCAGTGGACATGTGTCATCAGACAGTACCCAATCTGGACCTCTGCCTTTTAGTGCCCATGTAACCTCTGGCAGGCACAGGTCACGTGGCCGTGGCCGGACACTGTGAACTGTGAAACCTGCCTTGTACAGTCTGCAGCTGTCAATGATACCCCTGTGTAGGCCAGTCACATGCCAGACCTGTGTGCATGCACACACACACACCGGAAACAAATGTAGGGCACCTCAACACACACACGCATAACATCCACACATGCCCAATGATATCCCAGGCCCTAACACACACACATGATGTCATCCAATGGCGCAGCCTAGGCCTCTGGCAAACATTATCATCCTGTGCATATGATGATACTTGTGCCGCATCCCTGTCATCCACACCATCGATGCAGGGACATGCTCATATGATCTGATGCACAGGGTGAACATACTAGGTAGACAATTGTAGATTAATATTGTTGAGTAGTGCTGACAGGCAGCAGACATACCATGTATTACATACCATGTATTACAGTTTTAGAATGCATTTTGTACGTTTGACAGTATGTATCATGTGTAACAACACTAACAGCATGTTGATCTTGACGTTTTGCCTTCCTCTTTCAGATGTAATTGCATGTGCCGGGGGATGTGAGTGTTTGCAGTTAGTGTCCCATATGTACATGTTGACTACCCACAGGTCAGTATGACAATACCTGCATGCACTTTGTAGCTTCCACATCACAGTTATATTCTCCCATGTTTCAATTATGTTTACTGTTCTAATGATCCAAGAGCATGATAGCTGTGTAGTAAGCTACTGTGTTCTGAGCAGTCACATCCATAGTGGGTGACATCACAGGTATAGTTACCTGGAGTGGGGAGGAGGTAAAAGAGTGTTATGGCGGATGACAAGGGTAAAGGCCAGTGGAAATAGTGGCTTCTCATTGGGAAGCAGTAATACCCACTGTCATGACAGCATGCAAACACATCCACACCCACACACTCAGGGATTCACAGACACAGTAACACACACCCTGACACACACACAGTTGCCAGTGTTCATTGTAGTACTACGCAATTACAAGATGCGCCACAGAGATTACACATGTACAGGTAGTCAGAATGGCCTAAGATCGAGGACATCGACAGGGATACTACAGTGCAGTGAGTGTATGTGGGGAGGGGGCCCATCAGTAGGCTATGTAACAACAGGTCACACCCCAGGGTGTACATGTTAAAAGGCGGTTAGAATGCCCGTCTACGACTGATGATATCAACAGGGATGCTAGATTGCACTGAGTGGATGGGGGGGGGGCATTAACATTTCACTATGCTAAATACAGCCTCACTCCAAGGACCGGACAGCCATACACACACACACACACACACACACACACACACACACACACACACACACTGTGGCACACAAAGATATACACTTATGTCACACAAATACAGTTACTTTACATGTGTGAGGTTCAACCACCTGCCTATGCCTTTCTTTCTACACTTCATTCTGTACTGGTGTCAACAACAGTGTTCAGGTGAGTGAAAACATGTGGGATGTAGTCCCAACCATACGTGACATATATGGACACACACACACAAACACACACACACACACACACACACACACACACACACACACACACACACACACACACACACACACACACACATGTGCCAGTACTGTGAATCAAACACCTGCCTATCTCATGATAGGTATTACAGAAGTACAGCACTATCGCATCCGGTACAAAGCTTACTGACTTTCCTTTGCCAACTGTGCTGATATATGCACAATATATGCACAGGGGAGGTATTACTGTTACAGGTGTCATGAGGTTTGCCTTCAGTGTCACCCTTACAGCATTCTACATTGTCTGTCTTCCACTTCAATTAAGAAAACCTGACCTTAGCAGTTACACAGGTTATTGTAGGAATGGTTGTAACACACCAGTGAGCTGTCCTCAGTAATCATTCATCTGCAAAGAAGCCCCATCACTTAGTAGTCATGTCCAAACATCTGTCCGTACCTCATGTACGGCTTACTGTACTTAGAGCATATCACCATATGTAGTTGGCAATGTTGAGGCAGTATTGCAACAGCATGATGTACTAAGACAACAGTCACCTTCAGACATCAGACACTGCACACACATGGAATCTACACAAACATCAATACATGTACACATATATGGTCTACATCGGTAAGTGCACTAGCAGGTCAAGAGGATACATTCCACATCTTCCCCACGCCATGTGTGAAACATAGCCGAGCATTACACCATAATGGATGTTGCATTCATGTACTGGTAGGACACCACCACCTTCACCGCGTAATCAAGTGTACATATATGACAACAGCACATATCAGTGAGACACACACATCATTATTCCATGTCATGCTCCTACAAACTGTTACTTGACAGTGCCATGGTGAAGACAGGGCACTGTAATGGTCAAGAGTGAGCACATCATATTTACCACACACACCTCATGTTACTGTAAGAGTGCCAGAAATGTGCTCTGTTAGAGCTAGGCAGTACACTCATTCAAGCATGTGCGAGGTCTCTGGCTTGTAAATATCTCACCCCAGCATGTACTGGCTATTGTGGTGCTAAGGCTAATGTCCAGACAGCACACAGCATGCATGGCTTGCAATTGTTGACATGGGGTATATGTAGGAGCTGTGGCCACACATGGCTGTACATGCCATGAACATATCACCTGTGGCTACACAGGAACATAGACAGCAGAGCTGGATTTCCCTGAGTCTGTCAATACAGGCCTTGTGTACATCCTATGATCCTGTTATTTGGGTATGTTTGTAGGCATTGCATTAGGTGGACATGTCTAATGACATACATGCCACATGGAGTGTTGTATGATATGATAGGTGTCATGGGTGACCAGTAGAGAGGGAATATTACCTCTGTTAACACAGATATCAAACCTTATGTACTGTTAGCATGCTATCTGCCATGTGCATGTGTGTAATGACTGTAGCCACCTGTATGTAGAAAGGATAATGAAAGCTATGGTAATGTAATTTATGCTGTATAAGTGTGGGATGTACATATCCAGGGCAGGTACAATTAGGTCATATCCAACCATGAGGGTGTTGTTTACTGGTGTACAGCAACAGTCGACCGTGTTAATGCTGATGACATCCGAGGGACCCTGGTATGTGTACAACTGAGATGGTTACAAACGGTGGTATTACTGCATTGCAATACGCATTATGCAGCTGTGTCTGTACATGGGTTCTTTGCACAGTTGATGTAGGCCTAGGTACAGTCCACCAATCGAGGGTTATCTGGTGGTCTACCATACTATGTCATACCACATATGGATGTGTGTTGGTAGTCTGGGGACAAGGTGGTGGATGTATATGAGGATACAACCTAGAATGCAGCATTTGCCACTGTTACCTGTACCTGACTCATCTGTGATGCGTTATGTCGGAGTAGTCGTCTTTACATGTGAGTAGCCTTTATGAATATGTGTAAACCACCAGCTGGAATGGTCCAGACAACTGTTATGGCCCACATGTCTGGATCCAAATTATATGGTGGTAGTGCAATTGTGCACTACAGAGCCTTCAGCCAGGTGTTCCTCACTGCACAGATGTCAGTATTCCCCATTGTAGGTTTTACATTGAGCAAATGGATTACTAAAGCCACACATCTAGCACTGGTTAGCATAAGCATCTAATGCAATTGTCTTGTAGGTGTCAGGGTGTTACTTCTGGATGTAGGACATTTGCCTTGGAATGCGGCTATATGGGTAAATGCGACCTAGGTATTATCCACACACACGTGAAACATGGATGCATGTGCTCTGTGTTGAAGGCTTGTCGTTCAGTCATGACAGCCCAGAATGACAGACACTGGACAACCTCATAATAACAGCAGGACACTGGCTCATTGTTTTGGTCTAGCAGTCTCCACTCGTACCATGACATCACTGTGAGTGGCAGTAATGTGCTTGGTAGCAAATGCCTCATGTACGGTGACGGACAGCAGCAGAATTGTGTATATGACCAATGTAAGATATACTTAGGGTAGCAGTCCTGCTAATAATGACAACTACTAACACAGCAGGGAGAGGTCATCTTGACACCTGCATCTCAGTACCATTACACAATGTGGCTCACACATTATGCTTGCACATTCCACTTTTCCACGTATAATGCCACTGTCCACAACCTGCTATCAATGTATGCCTTTCAGGGCAGCAAGGTGTGTGACACATGCTGTAGGTAGCATCCGCCTGTGTGTCCCAGGTAACCTATTGTCTGTCACGTCCACACATGCATGAATGTGTATACTTAACATATATATGCCAGTACTTCATGTACATGTATGCATGTGTACCACACAGCACAGACACAGATATATCATTTAGGGGCCATATGCAGGTATCAGGTAGTAAACCAGTATGATGTGCATATATACTGACAGGTAAGATGTACATAGCTGTAAACCTGTGTGTTTACAATAGGAGTCCATTACAACGTGTTCTGTGCATATAAGTGTATGAGCATGCACACTGTGGCCTTCTGTGGTTAGAATCGGAGTGCATCCCAAACAGCCCTGTGCTACTAAGTGTATGAGCGTACCCACTGCCACCTTGTGTAATTTGAGTCAGTGCATCCAACATGCCCTTTGTTACTAAGTGTATGAGCATGCCCAATGTAACCCTGTATAGTGATAGTAGTTGTCCATTCCACAGATGGCCATACTCCAGTTCAGGTTCCTGTTGTGCTACAACTATATCTCTCAGGCCTACCTGCAGATGATGTGTCTTGTTTGTGCATATAGATTGTAATGGACACCTACTTTAAACACACAGGTTTACAGCTATGTATTTCGTGACTGTCAGTCTCCCTGTTGTTGTCCTCAATCTTAGAAGGGCAGTCTGACTGCCTTGGAATGTACAATCTCTGTGGCGCGTCTTGTAACTGTGTAGTGCTGTAATAGTGATCTGTAGATAGGCAGGAGTTCTGATCCTACCACTGAGAGCTGAGTGTGTGTGTGTGTGTGTGTGTGTGTGTGTGTGTGTGTGTGTGTGTCTGTGTGTGTGTGTGTGTGTCAACAAATGCCTGTGTGTGTGTATTTGTGTCTGCATCCTGTCATGACAGTGGGTTTTGCTACATTCCAAAGAGATACCTCCTTTTGCACTGGCCTTTATCCTTGTCAACTGCTAAACCTCTCTCTTCCCCCTTCCCCACTGCAAGTAATCAGTCCTGTGATGTCACCCAGCTCAGAAGTGTAATCAGAGTATGTATAATTGTATGTGTTCTGTGGCACATATCCCAACTCCATACCACTGTACTAGTTACCTTTACATAAGCAAGACGTGTATGCACAATACTGGCAAGTGTGTGCGTATTTGTGTGCGTGACTACCCTGTAGCCAGACATAGACATGCATAATGTCTTTTAGCACACCATGGTAGCCATCTGTGGTGACCGGTGTCTACAAAGTATTACATAGTTAGGAATGGTAAAAAACACACAGTCAAGCACGACTACAGTTAGGTATGTTATTTTCCTGTGCCACTGTCGAGCAGTGACACAAAAGTGGTCGCTGGGGTGTACTTCCATACCCATCATTCCCCCACCCTAACTACACTATCCCCGGGGTAGATTACATTAGCCATCATTCCCCACCCCAAACTCCACATACACAATAACCATCCCATCTCTGGTGAACTGCTTAAGATTAAAATGTTATAACACAAGAGATGTCTCTGTTTTGTGTACACGTCAGTTCCTTTGGAACCCATCTGTGTCACACACGTGTGTGTGTGTGTGTGTGTGTGTGTGTGTGTGTGTGTGTGTGTGCGCGCGTATATATATATATATATATATATATATATATATATATATATATATATATATATATATATATATATATTTATGTGTGTGTGCGTGTGTGTATATGTATATATAGTTATATATAGATATATATATGTATATATATATATATATATATATATATATATATATATATATATATATATATATATATGGGTTCATGTCATTTGATCGACAGTTCATTTGATCGACAGTACATTTGATCGACAGTTCATTTGATCGACAAGCATTTTAGGTGTGGGGCTTTGCCCACCCCATTGTGGAGGCTGTGCCCCACACCCCTAACTATATATATATATATATATATATATATATATATATATATATATATATATATATATATATATACCAACTTCAGGGTCGCACAACATTGGGGAAGGGGGCAAATGCTTGTCGATCAAATGAACTGTCGATCAAATGACATGAACCCATATATATATATTATATACACATGCATATATATATAGATAGATAGATATATATATATATATATGTGTGTGTGTGTGTGTGTGTGTACATATATATATATATATATATATATATATATATATATATATATATATATATATATGTAGTTATGACAGTTGTACAGATGTAGACTTGTCTTTGTTGTTTCACAGAATACAGTACACTCAAGGGTACTGTATATATGTACACAAAGTGACTGTCCCATTTGTTTTCAGTACTGTGGAATACCTGTAGTAAGATGTGCATTATAGACTCCATGCAGCATGTATACAACCCAAATGGCTTAATGGTATATCCAGTGACCTCAATGTGTATGGCCCAGGGTTCAAGACATGCAAGCCTTGTTGATATTGTCAATTAGGACTGTGTAAGACAGTTGTAAGCAGGTGTAAATATGTTTTTGTGACAGTAAGCAGCGGGTACACGCAGGTAACAGACATGTACAACTCACAGTACACTTTTAATGCCCTTCTTGGCAATCCTGCTGATGTCACCCACCTACGAATACACCTCAGGGACTGCTGTAACCCAGTAATCTGCATGGCGCGTGCTGTAAATGCATAACATTGTATTCTGTTAAACTAGTTTGGTACGTGTTCTAATACCAGAAAGGCCAAGTGTGTGTAAGAAACAATGCTTATAGAGTATGCACACTCTTTATAATTGGCATACCACCTTTGGCAATCCTGCTGATGTCACCCACCTAGAAATACACCTCTGGGGCTGCTGTAACCCAGTATTCTCCATAGCGCATGCTGTAACTGTGTATTGCTGTAGGGTAATAAACTAGTTAGGTAAGGGTTCTATTCCAAGAGAGGCCAACTGCATGTGTCTGCCTGCCTGAGAAAGTAACAATGCTTTTTAGAGTATGCACACTCTTTACAATTCACATAACCACCTTTGGCATTCCTGCTAATGTCACCCACCTAGAAATACACCTCTGGGACTACTGTAACCCCGTATTCTCTGTAGCGCATGCTGTAACTGCATACTGCTGTAGTGTGATAAACTAGTTAGGTAGGGGTTCTATTCCAAGGGAGGCCATCTGTCTGTCTGAGAAAATAAAAAGAAGTTATGTACTCACCATAAAGTTCCATGTGAGTTATCTCACCTTTATTCTCACTGATGGGTTCAGAGCCGATCCTCGGCTCTGACACGGCCGATAGCAAAGCTCAAGGTTTGCCAATAGCTCAAGACCAAGCCCCTTATCCCACAATGCACTGCTGGAATTACCTCAGATCTTGTTTGCTGCGAGTATATATACCTTTTTATTTTTATTTTCTTTTTCTACAAGGAAGCACTTCCCAAAGGGGAAGAAGAAGTATTGAATAACCAGGATGGTACTAGCCTCTAACTCAACTGTCAGCCAGGAGGGGGAAGGAGAAAGGGACGTGAGAATAAAGGCGAGATAAACTACTCACATTGAACGTTATGGTGAGTACATAACTTCTTTATGTGAAGTTGTTAAATCTCGCTGTTTATTCTCACTGATGGGTAGCGTCCCTAGCACCCTCAATCTTGGGTGGCTCATGGAAGCACGCTTTTCAGTACCGTGGAACCAAAGGAAGACCTGTCCCTGGAAGCCTTATCTACTTTGTAATGCATGATAAAGGTATGAAGCTTAGACCAAGTGGCTGCAGCACAAATATTGTCAAGGGGCAATTTAGCTTGAAAGGCAGAAGACGTAGAAACAGCTCTGGTAGAATGAGCCTTAGGTTTGTGTGTCAATTGCATGTTTGCATTTGCATAAACAAAGGATATACAGTCTGATAACCACTTAGATAGGGTTGTTTTAGCCACTGGATTACCTTTTCTGGCCTCGGAAAAGGATACGAAATGTTGATCTGATTTTCTAATATCCTTAGTTCTATCAAGATAAAATCTGAGCTGTCTGTGTACATCAAGTTTGTGCAGCATATATTCCAATTTGTTAGAGTGGTTGGGAAAAAAGACTAGCAACTCAATGACCTGATTGATATTGGATTCAGAACAGACTTTAGGCAAAAAGGAGGGATTTGTTCTGAGAGATACTCTATCAGCATGGAAAATCATGTAAGGAGGTCTGATAGATAATGCTTGAAGTTCTGACACTCTGCGGGCAGAAGTAATGGCTACTAGAAATATAGTCTTCCAGGACAAATATTTGAGATTACAAGAAGATGCTGGTTCGAAGGTGGGGAGAATTATTTGAGACAGCATAAAATTCAAATTCCATGGGGAATAAGGGATTCTGACAGGAGGTCTCATGTGAAAGGCTTCTTTAAGAAAAGCTTTAGATAACTTATGGCGCATAACGTTCAACCCATCAAATCCAAGGTGGAAATTTGATATGGACTCGAACTGTGGCAGCTGCTGCTCCTTCCTTAAAAATCTTTGTAAAAAATTCTAAAATGGATGATAGAGGAGCTCGGAAAGGGTTGATTTTCTGTATATTGTCCCAAATTGAGAACCTGTTCCACTTACTGCAGTATAGTTTCCTGGTGGATGGCTTCTGAGAAGACAAAAGGATTTGTCTTGTATCGTCTGAGAGTGAATGAAGCCTGGCAATTAGGGGAAGTGGATTAGCTTCTGCATTTGGTATTGATGTGACTGGCAAAGAGGTCGCAGCAAGGCTGGCCCCATTTGCGGAAAATCAAATCCACAACTCGGTTGAGAGACCACTCGTGAGGCAACAGTATTGCCCTGCTCAGCTTGTCCGCTATCACGATGGATTTCCCCGGGATGTGTGTTGCTATCAGAAAACAGTGGGATGACACAGACCATTGCCATACCCTGAGGGCTTCTCGACAAAGGGGGTAAGACTTGGTTCCACTTTGTTTGTTCAAGTACCAGACCACTGACATATTGTCCATCTGAATTGCAATTGTCCTTAGAGAAAGAGAGAGTCCTGAAAGTACTGCAACACCAGAAGTACCGCTCTCAACTCCAGAACATTGATATGCAGATGTGACTCTTGATCCGTCCATGTGCCTTGGGCAGTCTTTCCCTGAAAATGCCTCCCCCACCCTATCAGGAAAGCATCCGTGGTCACAGTAGCTACTGGGGGGGAGAACAAAGGGTCTTCCGATTGAGACATGAAGAGACGTCAACCACAACCGAAGGTCTCTCTTGCAAGAATCTCTGATGAGATGCATGTGGTAGCTTTTGGTAAGACCACTGAGCGAAGAGGAGCCATTGAAGGATTCACATATGCATCCTTGCAAGTGGTACAGCCAGGATTGCTGGCGCCAAAAAACCTAGCACCTTCAAGACCTCTGCTGCTGTAGCTTTGTTCTTTGACATCAGTGAGTTGACGTGTTGGTGAAGAAGTGAAATTCTTTTGATTGGAAGACGTAGAGTGGTGGTTGAAGTATCTAACTCTGCTCCTATAAAAACGGTATGCTGCAATGGCGATAAGGCAGACTTTTCGAAGTTGATTGTAATGCCTAATTAATGGCAGAGTGTCAGAGTATATTGTGTTGCCTGAGTCAATTGATGCCTGGTGTTAGCGGTGAGGAGCCAATCATCTAGGTATGGAAACACCTGGAATCCTAGATGCCTCAGGTGAGCCGTGACCACTGCCATGCATTTGGTGAACACTCTGGGGGCTGTAGTGAGACCAAAGGGCAGGGCTCGAAACTGGTAATGATTGGCTCCCAGCTGCAAACGCAGGTGATCCCTGGAGCATCTGTTCATCTTTATGTGATAGTACACGTCCTTGAGATCTATGGAGCACATCCAATCGCCTTTCCCTAGGAAGGGAAGAATGGACTGAAGCGTGACCATTCGGAACTTCTCTTTCTTTACGAATTGGTTGATTCTGCTGAGGTCCAAGATAGGTCTCCAGTCCCCTGTTTTCTTTTTTACCAAAAAGAATCTTGAGTAAGTTCCGAATCCAACTTGGTCTGCTGGGACTGGTTGGATGACTCTTTTTTCCAGCAATTTTTGGACCTCTATGATTGCTTGTTCCCTGAGGCTGGGTGGAACATCTGGGATTTTGTTTACAGGAGTGGGAGGGGAAGAGAACGGTATGAAATATCCTCTGGAAATGATGCTTTGTACCCATGTATCTGACGTTAGGTTTAGCCAGGCTTCTGGGTACAAAGATAAGCGACCCCCCGACTGCCTCCAGAGCCGGACAGACAGGCCTCCTTTCAGGAGCGCTGGTAGGGCTGACCAGAGAACTGGCCTCTGTCACCCTGTTGCTGCAGACCCCCTCTGCCATGTGGATGGCGTCTTCGATTATAACCCCTCTTCTGCCTCTAGAGGGGGTTTCTCCACGTGTGTCCTGAAAGGCTCCCTGTGCTTTTTGGAACCACATTTTCCTGCCCTTAGTGCTCTTGGGATAGGGCCGAGTAGGGGTAGAAAAACTGAATCCAATGGCAGATAGGGTCTTGCCTTCCTGCTCACACCTGGTTAAAGTTTCCTTTACTTTAGGCCTAAACAGTGATGAGCCATCAAATGGGGTGTTGATAAAGGAAGACTTAAAGGGCTCCACAAAGGAACAGAGACGCGCCCATGCTTATCTCCGCACAGCAATGCCTGAACTAGCGGCTTTACTCGAACCATCAGCTGTATAAGATATGAGTCGCATGGACGAGTTCACAACCGAGTTTTGGGTAGCGAGCTGTGTGTTGACTTTGTCGGCAACCCCTGCAGCTACCATACCCTGGAGAGTATCTCCTAGCTCTTTCAGGAGATCTCTTTGCAGTCTCGTGAAATGGGTTAAATAGTTCAGCGATCGCAGAGAAAAAGTCGCTGAACTAAACATGCGTTTCCCATATTCATCCATGATCCTAGAATCTCTATTAGGAGGATGGATTGATGCGGATGTTTCAGACACTTCCTTTTGGTGGCTGCAGCTACCACCATGGCATCAACAGGCACTCCTTTGGTCAAAAAGGCTTTGTCCACTGGGGCAGAGATTAACTTATTCGGCTTCCGAGGGACAGGTTCCATGGCATCCGGTGACTCCCACGCCTTACGAGAGATCAGCTCGTCGTAAGGCGGAGACACACAAGAAGTGGAAGGTTGAGACCCAAAAGCCTTCAAGAGTACTGACTCATCCTCAGTAGGGATTTTGAACTGCCAATCGCCCCTCTGACTCAGGATCTCTAATATTTCCACAAAGGAGATATCCTCAGAGGGGGATCAAGGGGACCCTTCTGACTCATCCAAGTCAGTGTCGGATGTCAAAGACTCCTGTGGAGAGTCTAAGTACCTCCGCTTGCACAGTTTTTTCCTGGGTACCTCCTCAGTGGGGAGATCTGGGGAGGTCTCGGAAGAGCAGGGGACGCCCTGTGGGGCTACTTGAGGCTCAGGGTCTCTACGCTCAGGGGGACCGGTAGATGTAGAAGCGGACACAGGAGCTTGAGGGGAGAAGGAAGCCCGAACTGATGCCGATGATGTCTTAGGAGACAGAACTCTCCTCATGGCATCGAAAGCACCATTGCTCCGACGAGAAGGGATAGACGGATCCGGAAGGACCGTCCGATCTTCCCGCACTGAAACCATGGGCTCTGAGCCGGAGGTAGGAGCCGAGCTCATCCAAGCCAAAGCCCTGAGAGGAAGAGTCGGCACAGACAAATCAGTTCCACTATCCTCCCCGGACCCGACTGCAGAGTGTCGGCTCCTAGCGTCCTTGGTCGGCGCCGAGGACGTCTGAGTAGATGGAACCGATAACACCGTTGCGGGTCTCGGTTCCATAGGTTCGACAACTATCAGTTTGGGCTCCTTCGGCTCCGAGAGTCCAGTACAGCTCGGAGGAGGAGGAGTAGTCAAGTCCGGTTCAATGGTCTTCGGCTCCGACGAAATGGTCAGGGCCGACAACAATTTAGCAAGTCCTGGTGCCTGTAAAAGCTTCTGCACTAGCCGATCCATATCCATATCAGAGAGGCTGACCAAAGACTTCGAGGAATGCACCGAAGGTGCTGACTGGAGCAGAGAAGATGAGGGAACCTCAGAGACCAGCTCCAAGACTGGGAGCTGGCTCTGAATCAAAGGGGCATTCGGTTCCGAGGACTGTTTAACTGATGTCCCTGTAACCCCTGATCTTTTTGCCTTCTTGGTAAGTTTAGAATCTGAAGATTTTGAAGATTTTACCCAACGCCTCAGAGAAAGTATGCTGCAGCAACCCCCTATCAATGAGTTTTCTCCTTCTCTCTAAATAAAAAGAGTGGCAAATACTGCAAGAGTCTTGGAGGTGTTTAGCCCCCAGACAGTAAACACAATGGACATGCCCGTCAGTGATGGACATTTTCTGTCCACAATCTGGACATTTCTTAAACCTCGATTTGGGGTGAGACTTTTCCCTTTCATCCAACATGTTATAAACAGACACACCACAAAATTAACCTGTAGAGGTTAAATACAGGGCTAACTAGGCCCACACTAAAAAAAAAAATACTAATAACTAGAATAAAACTGTTAAAATTAAATAGGGCTAAGAAAAAGCCCAACACTAAGAAAACTAAGCCAACACAGGGCACTATCTCTACAATCTAACCTGCTTAAAACTATATTATTTTAACGAGAAACACACACACACACACACACACACACACACACACACACACACACACACACACACACACACACACTAAATAAAGAATAATCTATCAAAAAGAAGTAGAAAGAATTTTTTTAAACTTGCGATTTAGCAAAAAATGGTCCGAGCTGACTGGATCACCGAGATCTTGCTTGCCGCGGCAAACTAGATCTGGGGTAGTTCCAGCAGTGCATTGTGGGATAACGGCCTTGGTCTGGAGCTACTGGAAAACCTTGAGCTTTGCTATCGGTCGTGTTGGAGCCGAGGATCGGCTCTGAACCCATCAGTGAGAATAAATGGCGAGATTTAACAACTTCACATCAATGCTTTTTAGAGTATGTACACTCTTTACAATTCACATAACCACCTTTGGCATTCCTGCTGATGTCACCCACCTAGAAATACACCTCTGGGACATTTATAACCCAGTAATCTCCATAACACGTGCTGTACCTGCATAATGCTGCAGTGTGATAAACCAGTTAGGTATGGGTTTTATTCCAAGACAAGCCAACTGTGTGTGTATCTGCCTGAGAAAAAAGCAATGCTTTTTAGAGTATGCACACTCTTTACACTTCACATAATTACTGTTGGCAATCCTGCTGTTGTCACCCACCTAGTAATACATCTCTGGGATTGCTGTAACCCAGTAATCCCCTTAGCACGTCCTGTAAATGTGTAATGCTGTAGTGTGATAAACTAGTGCGGTAGGGATTCTATTCCAAGACATGGCAGGTGTGTGTGTGTGTTTGACAGTCATAGCCTGTATAGAGGTGGCTGTGACTGTGTAACAACTGGACATGTTGGGGAGTGGATTTTGTAGTTTTCCTATATGGTGTGCGTATTATATGTCATAATGTCCACCTCACGAGGAGTACAGATATCAATCAGCCAAGGGACTGTGTTGGCAAGCCATACCCTACATTTGGCAAAAGGCCTGGTGAACAAGGTATGCAACCCTACTATTACCCGGAATACGTTCTGAACCCATGTGGCATGCACAAACACACTTGCCTAGAATATGTGCTAGAATATGTGATACTATGTTGCTAGTGCCCTGCACATTGATGACAGACAGTAGGCATGGTGTGATTGCAGAGGGCTGCAAAGAGCATGGTACCCTGTCCAGCAGTACAATAGGCACATAATTGCGGACAATGTGCCTTCACTATGTTCCGCACTGGATGCCTGCAACATATTTGGTGCCATCAAATGTGATCCACAGAGGCCATACAATGCCTTACACACGTGCCCTGTATGGACTGATGCTACTGACATCAGGGAATACCTGCATCATGCTATTAATGCAGGTGCAAGGTCAACCTGCTGTCTATAAGCAGGTCCTGCCACACCAGGCCAGTATTGGCATATCTGAGGATAACAGTCTGTGTACACAAAATGTGCCGGCCAAACCAGGTACACTTGTACATGTCACTGTACATTATTGTGGGATGTGCACATCCCAGGCAATGTCCATGTCAAAGACTATCAAACATAGACACGGCATGCATTGCAAAGCAATGACCATACACAATGGTAACCAGGATGTCAGGACAGTTCATACAATACCCATCTGTGTGGGACATTGCAGACACTACACCCCTGTACCACACTGTACACCATTGTCGGGTGGCGTGATGCCAAGGATTACCCCTCACTCAGCCTTGTACAGCCATCTTGCACAGCCAACCACTACACATCCATGAAGCAATGCACACATGCATGTCAGTACTGGAACCTTGTGTCTGAGTGTGGGGTATGATGCTCCCAACCACAGTCACACCCAGTATAACTCCCACTGGCATACCGACTGATGTCAGACACTTTCACATGCCTTAGCCCACAGAATCTCCAGATATCCCCTGTGGTGCATGTTGTACCTGTGCATTACTGCAGTGTGGCAAACTAAGTAGTTAGGAAGTGTATTTGTGGGCCTGGCACAGTGTGTCAATGTGAGTCCATTAGAGAGTGTGGTTGTGTTGACAATGACATCTGTTCATGTGGACAGCCATGTGTGCTACACCTAATGTATGCCTACTATATGTCTGTTGCACATATCGCTCACCCGCACACATATATGTTTTTACAGCACACCATGTCAGCTTTGTGGCACATGGTGTAACTGCATGCACCTGTAATAGTATTGACTAGTCAGTCAGGGGTTTGAACCCCTGTACTGGTAGGTGTGTGACAGACGATGCTTAGGTTTTAGTCTCCAAGCCCTTCTCTGATTTACTTTGCCTCTGTCTGTCCCTCCCACACACTCTCTGGTGGATGTGGAGTTGTACACCTGCTCAGCAGCAGCTTGTATTTTGTAAGTGATGGTCATGATCAGGTGATGGCCTCTGCACCTATTGCAGTCCTCCTCTAGCTGACTGCACGTGGAACAGCTGTGATGATGTTCCCATAGGCAATCACATGGAAATACAGTACAATATCTAGGAACATCATGTTGGTGTTTGCCCATGACAGTCGCTGTGAGTGGAACCTGGATATGGTGTTTGGTAAACGGCATCACAGATGATATCTGGATGTTCATAGGTTCATACTAGGCTATCTGCCCAAGGGCATTTATAAGCCTAGCCCATAGTTATTTGGCTTTCGCCACCCCTTTAGTTTGAATAAAACTATGCCTATTATTTTGCTGTGCCTCTGTCAAGCAGTGACACTGAAGTAATCCCTGGGGTATATCTGCGATCCCCCATCCATTGGTCAAGATTCCTCTTGAACAAGGCCAGCGAGGTGCTCTGCCTCACATGTACCGGGATTTTGTTCCACAGCATAGGGAGTCTCTGGGTGATGAATCTGTCCCTCCAGCATGTTCTATTAATAACCGTGTCAAGGTTTAAGTCTCCCGCCCTTGTGGTTCTGAGGGATCTAGATTTTTGAGGTGAAGCATATTCATCAAATCAGGGTTTGACATGGCCTTATATGTCAGGCACAGGTCACCTCTGAGCAAGCGGTATGAGACTGAATAGAGCTGGAGTTCTTTCAGTCGGGCAGCATAAGACATATTTTGAGACCCTTTATCCTTTTGGTGAGGAACTTTTGGGGCCTTTCCAGCTGCTGCAGGTGTCTGGTCAGATACATTCCGAATGGGGCATTGTACTCAATCATAGGTCTAATGAGTGATGAGTACAGGGGCGCGATGACCTCCCTTGATCTAGATGTGAATCCCTTCATGATCAGGTGGGCAATGTAGAAGGTTTTCCTAACTACTTTAGCAACATGAGTGTCAAACGAAGGCTACTGTCAACCTGGGTCCCCAGATCCCTGATGACTTCTTCTGTGCTCAGTGGATTGCCACCTATATGGTAGCTAGGGGTAACCTTGTTTTTCCCGAAGGGTATGATTATGCATTTCTTGGCATTTAACTTTAGGCCATGGCTCTGGCACCAGTTATCCGTTTCTGTGAGGCCCTTCTGAAGGATATCTGTGTCAGATGTGTTTTTGACTATGGCGCCCAGTTTGCAGTCATCTGCAAACTTTGTCAGCCATAACCCTCCTGTGTTTTCTTGTACTTCAGAAAAGTAGATGCCGAACAAGAGTGGACCCAAGACTGAGCCCTGTGTGACACCACTTGTGACAGGCTTTGAGTCTGACATGGCTCCAGCAACTCTGACCCTGTGGGTTCTGTCACTTAGCCAGTTTGCAACCCATCTTGTGATGTATGGGTTTACATTCAAGCTGATGAGTTTTTTGATGATACCTGAGTGGGGTATTGTGTCGAAGGCCTTTGCCAGGTCAAGGTAGGCTGTATGGACTGCCTTTCCCTCATCAATGGCCTTGGTGACTGTCTCGAAAAAGTCAACCAAGTTTAAAAGGCATGATCTGCCTTTGACAAAGCCAAACTGGGTTGGATCCAAAGTCTGCAAGTTCCCTATGTCTTTATTTATGGGTTCCATTATGATCCTCTCCATGGCTTTGCAGATAAGGCTTGTCAAGCTAATGGGACGGTAATTTCCAGGGTCGGTGGAGGCACCGCCCTTGTGAAGTGGGACCACAGTCGCCGTGCGCCACTCCTTGGGTATGTATCCTGAGGTGAGGCTAAGATTAAACAGCTGTCCTAACTGCGGGTTTAATTCCTCATTGAGTTCATGGAGCACACAGCCGGGACACCATCCGGTCCCATGGATGCTGTGTTTTTTGCTTTGGAGAGAGCAGTTCTCACCTGGGCGTTGGAGATGTTTGGGGGCTACAATCCGCTGGTATAGATATCTCTCCTTTGGGGAGGGGGGAGAAGTTTGCACTGAACCTGTCAGCCAGTATGTTGGCAATGTGTGTAGGTTCAGTAATCTTCACATCATTTTGAACTAATTCTGAGCATATCTGGGAGTTTCCTCCTAGGTTTCTAACATAGCTAAAGAAGGCCTTATGATTGTCTTTTGAATCCTTGGCGATTTTTCTCTCAAAATTTGCCTTGGATGATTTTATGAGAGCTCTTAGTTTTTTACTTATAATGATCAAAGGTGTCTTACCTTTCAAGGATTTTGCTCTATCTTGTAGTAGCTTCCTCCTTTTGTTGTAGAGCTTGTTTATGGCTGGGGTCCACCAGACTGGACGCTTGCCTTTGGTACAAAGAGTCTTAGTTTTGTTTGGGATTGCCTGATCCATGCAGTCCTGTAGGTGCTGGTAGAAGGCATTTGTAAGTGATTCAGTGGTTTGAGTAATGTTTACCACTGGTTCAGGGGCCTTAAAGGAGACCACACTAGTTTTAGAAGTGTGAAGTCGGCTTTTGAGAAGTTTTTCACTATGGTCTTTTTGTTTCAGGTGGGGCGGATGAGGACCTCCAGCGAGATTAGTTTATGATCTGATCTCACCAGTGAGGGGTATACTTCCGGTGTTGAACATTGTGATCCCATGTTCGTGATGATGAGATCAAGTATGTTTTCTCCTCTTGTGGGGATGGTGACTAGTTGTTCCATGGCATTTGAGTTTATGAACTCCAGGAACCTTTGGGCTAGAGTGTTTGGGCTTGAGTAGTGTTCCCAGTCTATATTAGGGTAGTTGAAGTCACCTAGTATGATGGTGTTTGGAGATACATTTATCCCTCCATTGTTTTCAGGAAGGGCATGTGAGGTTCCTGAGTTTGAGAGGGTGGCCTGTAACATGCTACAAATTGCAGAGCAGTCTTGCCTATGGTTAATTGCACCTGGATGGTCTCCGATGCATCGTGCGTTGCCACCAACCTTGAGGTGTGGGTGTCCTTTATGAATATGGACACCCCCCCCTTTCTTGGTGTTGTCCGGATTTTGGGGCCGGAACGCATGATATGAGGTGAAACCTGCTAGTGCTGGGGTGCTCTCAGGAGCCTTGAACCAGGTTTCTGTCACAGCACAGACATCGATGTTCTCCATACTGAGAAGGGCCTCGAGTACGTGCATCTTGAGATTGAGACTTCTGGCATTGAGCAGCATTACCCTTAGTTTTTTTACTTTTTTGTGTTCTAGGGTGGTAGGTTTAGAATTTGAGCCTTGCCTAAAAAGGCACTATGGGGTGGCAAGAGCCTTTGCCAATATCCGGAAGCCTAGGGGTGACAGGTGCAAGCCGTCCCTTGCGAAGCAGCGTGGCTTGTCCAGCATGTCATCCCAAGCAGACAGACATTGGATCCCCTTTGAATGACACCAGAATTTAAGCCAATTATTAAAGCTGATCATCTTATCACTGTATTGTGGCATCATTCTAGGTGAAGGTAGGATACTGCTCAAGGTCAGGGTCATACCTGCCTGGGCTACATAATCAGAGAGCTCCTCAATGTCTCTTTTCATGTAATCCAAGGAGGTACGTCTCTGGTCGTTGACACCAGTGTGGACAATGACTGAGTCGTACTTGTACCTGCTGTTGAAAGACCTGAGTGCTTGTGTTATGTGGCGGATTCTAGCGCCCGACAGGCAGCTTACTGTGACCTTCTCCTTACTCAGTCTGGTGAGCGGGACGTCAGTGTGTCTGACTATGGAGTCACCTATGACAAGTATGTTTGGTGTTGTATTTGGCCTTAAGGGCAGTGACTGCTTTGCACACTGATTTTGTTGTTTATGTGTTGTTTGTGTGGTGTATTGAGTTTGCAGTTGCTTGGGTGTCTGCTTTGGAGGCCTCTGCTGTTTAGGTAAATTTTACTCAGAGCCTCCGAGTATGTCTTAGTGTGTTTATGTGTTTGATTCAGTGGTGTGGTTGAGTTATGTGAGACTGGTATTGCGGTGTGTGTAGTTGCCTTCTCCTCCTGCCTGGTCTTGCCAGTCCTGAGTTGAGAGAGCTCAGCCTCTAGTCTGGCTAAATAGCTGCATCTCTCACAAGTGTTAGTGTTACATGGGAGGAGGAGATGGTTGTCCGTGTACATGAGGCAATTGTAACATTGTCTCAGAATTCCCAGATTCACCAAATGGGCAGGAGAGGACGCCAGCATCTGACCCTTCGACATGCTAGAAAGAATTATGAGTTGGTATGAGACAGAAAAGTAGTGGGCTTAGCAGGGAAGTGGGCACTCCTGGGGGTTTTGCTAGTGAGAGATTTGTATAATATAGGAGTGCTTGACCTGCAAAGAGAATGCTTATAAGACAAGGGATATGCTTATAAGACAAGTGCTGAGCTTTTTGAGAAGAAAAAGCTATTTGGAACAAGTGCTGCACTTTTTAGTGTAGGTGTAAACTGTTTAGGTTCCTAACAGAGCAGTTCTAAGGGAAAAATTGAAGAACAGACTTTCTGGAGCCAGAAGGAGTTTAACCTTGTTTAACCGGCGCTGCCCGATGCTGCTCTAGTGGCAACTCTGCGCTATCGCTAAAGCACGTTAAAGCGTGCTTGATAGCAGGGGCTGGAAAGAAGCAGGAATAGACCCAAAAGGGAAAATAAAACTACAGTTTCAAGTCAGTAACCACCTCTACGGGGGCAGGGAAGCTGCTCAATGTTAGTCACTGCCACTGATGAACAGAGAGACCCTCCTTCAGCCCAAGCAAAATGGCCTCACAGAAACTTTCAAACAGTTCAGGAACAGCAAGCCTGTAACTGAACTTTTTAACTCTCAGAAAAGTGGGAAAAAGCAAGATTTTATTTTTGTTTTTACAGAGATAGCAGAGGTTCACAAGTAATATCAAGTTATAACAGTGCAGTAAATGACCCCACACAAGAGTGCTAGGTCAAGGACAGAAAATATGCAAGTTTTAAGAAAAAAACGATTTAAAATTAAGTGCAAACAGGAAATTCAGCAAACAGCTTTTGGTTGTGCTCTAAATACAGCTACTAATACAGAAATCAAGTTTAACAAGCCAGAAAATGCTCAAGCTAGGCAGCTATGCAGAAAAACTTAGCAAATAAACAGAGAAAAAATACTTAAAATCTCAAAAGTGGCTCCTTCTTCTCTCAGCGTTTTTTCCTCTTGGAGGGTGCTTCACCAACAGCCAACAAGCCTGAAAAGACGCTCAAACCACGAGGCAACTAGGTTTTAAGAGAGGAAGATGAAGGAGTTATGGAAATGACCCCTAGTGGCCAATAAACCTACAGTTTCAAGTCAGTAACCACCTCTACGGGGGGCAGGGAAGCTGCTCAATGTTAGTCACTGCCACTGATGAACAGAGAGACCCTCCTTCAGCCCAAGCAAAATGGCCTCACAGAAACTTTCAAACAGTTCAGGAACAGCAAGCCTGTAACTGAACTTTTTAACTCTCAGAAAAGTGGGAAAAAGCAAGATTTTTTTTTGTTTTTGTTTTTACAGAGATAGCAGAGGTTCACAAGTAATATCAAGTTATAACAGTGCAGTAAATGACCCCACACAAGAGTGCTAGGTCAAGGACAGAAAATATGCAAGTTTTAAGAAAAACAATTTAAAATTAAGTGCAAACAGGAAATTCAGCAAACAGCTTTTGGTTGTGCTCTAAATACAGCTACTAATACAGAAATCAAGTTTAACAAGCCAGAAAATGCTCAAGCTAGGCAGCTATGCAGAAAAACTTAGCAAATAAACAGAGAAAAATACTTAAAATCTCAAAAGTGGCTCCTTCTTCTCTCAGCGTTTTTCCTCTTGAGGGTGCTTCACCAACAGCCAACAAGCCTGAAAAGACGCTCAAACCACGAGGCAACTAGGTTTTAAGAGAGGAAGATGAAGGAGTTATGGAAATGACCCTAGTGACCAATAAAACTACAGTTTCAAGTCAGTAACCACCTCTACGGGGCAGGGAAGCTGCTCAATGTTAGTCACTGCCACTGATGAACAGAGAGACCCTCCTTCAGCCCAAGCAAAATGGCCTCACAGAAACTTTCAAACAGTTCAGGAACAGCAAGCCTGTAACTGAACTTTTAACTCTCAGAAAAGTGGGAAAAAGCAAGATTTTTTTGTTTTTGTTTTTACAGAGATAGCAGAGGTTCACAAGTAATATCAAGTTATAACAGTGCAGTAAATGACCCCACACAAGAGTGCTAGGTCAAGGACAGAAAATATGCAAGTTTTAAGAAAAAACGATTTAAAATTAAGTGCAAACAGGAAATTCAGCAAACAGCTTTTGGTTGTGCTCTAAATACAGCTACTAATACAGAAATCAAGTTTAACAAGCCAGAAAATGCTCAAGCTAGGCAGCTATGCAGAAAAACTTAGCAAATAAACAGAGAAAAATACTTAAAATCTCAAAAGTGGCTCCCTTCTCTCAGCGTTTTTCCTCTTGAGGGTGCTTCACCAACAGCCAACAAGCCTGAAAAGATGCTCAAACCACGAGGCAACTAGGTTTTAAGAGAGGAAGATGAAGGAGTTATGGAAATGACCCCTAGTGACCAATAAAACTACAGTTTCAAGTCAGTAACCACCTCTACGGGGCAGGGAAGCTGCTCAATGTTAGTCACTGCCACTGATGAACAGAGAGACCCTCCTTCAGCCCAAGACAAAATGGCCTCACAGAAACTTTCAAACAGTTCAGGAACAGCAAGCCTGTAACTGAACTTTTTTAACTCTCAGAAAAGTGGGAAAAAAAGCAAGATTTTTTTGTTTTTGTTTTTTACAGAGATAGCAGAGGTTCACAAGTAATATCAAGTTATAACAGTGCAGTAAATGACCCCACACAAGAGTGCTAGGTCAAGGACAGAAAATATGCAAGTTTTAAGAAAAAAACGATTTAAAATTAAGTGCAAACAGGAAATTCAGCAAACAGCTTTTGGTTGTGCTCTAAATACAGCTACTAATACAGAAATCAAGTTTAACAAGCCAGAAAATGCTCAAGCTAGGCAGCTATGCAGAAAAACTTAGCAAATAAACAGAGAAAAAATACTTAAAATCTCAAAAGTGGCTCCCTTCTTCTCTCAGCATTCCAAACAACATACACAGTGGAAAATAGCCTAAAGACAGGAGGGTGATGTGCCAGACATGACTACAGCATGTAAATGTAGCTATGCTTCATTGAGACTACTGCCAGTTTAACAAGTTGTGTGCAGTAATGGCTATTCTGCATGTTTAAAAACTGACAAGACAGTGCTGTGTTTGTGAGGGACCCCCCCCCCCCATTCTGTAGGGCCATCTGTGAACTGGTCAGTGTGTGGAACCATTTGTTTCCTGTGTTACTGAACACACATCTGTGAACTGCAGGAGCATAGTGTGATGATTGCAGTCAGTACATGGTGATAGTGATGAAAGTTACCGCCATTGCATCCCTGACTGGACATATGTCACATGAAACAGTGGTATGACAGTCACTGTCTGGGGTTCAGTGAAATGCCAATAATGGGGCACTGTTCATACCTGCAGTCACAAGTCTTCTACACTTTGTACAGGTGTCAGGCAGTATATATGCATGTGCTGTGCTCCCCCTGCAAATGTATACCATCTGTTGTGTTGGGTTGATGGTCATATCTATGCATGTTGTTATAAGTAATTCTGAATGCTGTTGACTATCACTAAGCCATATCTGTGTTAAAACTGTAACACCATGGCTGTATGGGTTTGGAGGTCCCGAAAGAACCTCCTGTCCCACTTCAGCTGGCAATAGCACCAGGCACCAGCACAGCTGGGGCCCAGCCTTGGACCTCCACCTCTGTTGGCTCTGCACCACCTTCTGGTGGAACCGCCACTGAGGATGGAGCTTGTCCCCCCTGGGAGCAGGTCCAGACAGGAATTTGTCCGCTGTCGTAAAGTCCCGGACATGGTGCGTAGAGGGCTCAATAAGGGGTTTTGAGGCCAGATACGCCAGCTCCAGGGCAGAGTGTCACATTTACAGGGTGAGCCTGCCCCTCCTAGAAAGCCCCCAGCACTGCCACCTTTGCGGCTGTTTTGATGCAGTGGTGGCTGCCCATGGCTGGGGACCTCCATCCCACTGTTTCCATCTGGGGGCTCATGGGCTTGTGACTGCCAAACACCCCTCCCCATCCAAGGTGTATGCCCCCACATGTGTCATATACCGACCCTATATGCTGTCTTGTCAGTCATGCTACCCAACCTATCCTCCACGAGCATACCTACTCCCCTTCCCCCACATCCCACTCTCACCCTACGAAAACACAAGGTCAATCAGTTCCTAGAACAATACTTGTCCCATACATAGCTGTCCATTTCATACATGTAACCCTTTTAATATGCATCCCAACATACTCCAGTTGTCCTCACCCCTGTCTCTCAGACACACGATCTTGGTATGCACATGACTCCTAAAGCTTCCAGGTACACGTGCTGCAGATGACCCCATTGTACACACAACAATACTGGTCCCTCTATGGTTACCTCATTTACCTTTTTCATGATGATGAGGTCGCACACAGCACCTTGCTGGAGAACTGTTCTCACATAATGATTGGACAGGAACTGTTGTGTTAATGTAAATAAAATGCACAGAGTGATGTATTTGGCCAATGTACAAATGTTTGTGTGTATTAATGACACATGTCTATCTGAGGGGGCCTTGATATTACATAGAACAACACCACTACATACTTTAGGTGTTGCTGGTGTTTCCCTTTTCATTCCTTTGTAATGCTTTGTTGTCACATGGGATATTCTTGATATATCTATATAAATACACGTATCTATAGCTGGACATAAACACACACACACACACACACACATACATCTACATGATGGAATACATTTCCTATACTGCTGAATGACTGCACTGGATGATATGTTTGTGATAACATCCGATGTCTGTATATCTGTCATGGCTTAGTGGTAAATCACATTAGCTGTGTGTGCATGGTCCTGGTTTTGAAACTTGCAGAGGCTGTTTATTTTGTTGCTGGGCAGAACAAGGCCGTTGGATACGGAGTGATTAAAGCACATTAAAGCAGTTGTGAGCGGGTGTGCGTGGGTTTGCACGGAGCTAAGCAATGCTAACCTCTGGTTACAGTTTCTTAAACTCCGTTTGCCTCTACATTGCTTCACCAGTGTAATACTTGCATACTGGTGGCCAAACAGGCTTACACCCACTTGCTCCCGCACTTGCAAATGCACTGAATTTGGTGTTTGCATCTGACACTCACACCCCTGGGTGGGAGTGAAGACTACGATATTACCTTGTGATGCCTATTACATCGGATTACATGCCTTCAGTATCGGGAATGGCTGCCCATTAGGCGAAAGCATGCCGTTCGACTGTATGGAATCCTTGGCCTGTCCAGAGTTTGATTCATATTATTGGTGTGTTCCTCTTACAATCTGCACCTGTCTGGCTAAATACATGGGAACTGACACTCTTCAATACAAACAAGTAATTGGGTTTCGGAACCCACATCCTTCAGCCGAGTCATGCTACTGCATACCTAATATTCTATCATCTTTCTAAGGTTGTAAGTGGAATATGTGCTTTCTGTCCCTATCAGACCTCTCAAACGATTGGGGAAAAATATCAACTGAATCAGGCACACGTCATAACAACATCAGGGACACATTTAAATTATTAGTGCTATTAACCTGACACACTGACAGACTCAGAGCATATGAATTCATACACTTTTCTGAGGTAAATGATGTTTATAACTGTCATTATTCATTATGTGTATTTCACCACCTCTCCTCCAAAAGTCACTAGTTTTAGGAGGAATTAAGTGGGACAGAGTTAGAATTTTGAATCGAAATCTGGGACGTCCCTGGGAATCGGGGGCAGTTCAGAGGTATGATCCCTATTTGTTCCCCCAATGGTTTATGTCCTGTCCAGTGGATTTGCTCTTATGGGTTGGAGGTATGGGCGTCAGCTATGCCCATTTCAGAATATTACTTACATCCCCGGGACGGTCTTAATACGACTGCGCCAGCCAACACCTGCACGCCTAGGCCCATAATTGCATACCCATAGTTCCTCCATCTGCGCCTCCTCTACAGCACTCATCTTTACTGTGGGTGCAGATGGGGTATAAACACACCACTACACACTGCCCTTTCTCCGCGTGTCGGGACACATGTTGTACATTGTGTCGACCCATGGGTTATCAGGCTTGCACAACCTACTGGTCTGTGTACGTCTATAGCCTGGTTTGATGAATCATTACTGGCACTGACTCCAATGATCATTCATTTTTGGGTGTCCCACAAGGGACATCGATGTCTATGTTTCAAGATTAGACCTGGCAGGTCTCTCCCACTGGTAGTATCCTGCCAGTGGTCTGGGAAGCAGTGGTGTGTTTACTTTTTGTGTGTGTCTGTATGTCTCACCAGCCTAGCTGAAGGGGTGGGGGGGGGTTCCTGCTACGTGTTACACATTTGTTTATTGGATCCCTCACCCCCATATGTACGGCCTGTGAACATATGTAATTCGTAACTGCTGTATCATATCCTAGCTATATACATGTGTATATTTACAGTCACACACACACATATACATATATATATATATATATATATATTACTATATACAGATAAATCTGTATATGTATGCATACATGTATATATTTATATATTGCTGTCTCTCTCTCTATATATATATATATATATATTTATATATATATATATATATATATATATATATATATATATATACATATATATATATCTCCAACAACATATAGGTCTATGGGTGTCTGCATATGTATATATCTATATGTGGGTATGTATATGTATTCTGTCTCTGTATGTATACATTTGTACTACGGCGAGGGAGAGGCATATCTCTATGTCGCTATGGGTAGATATACACATATATACATCTACATCTAATTATTCCGTTCCTTGCCATATAGATTACACTTTGCTGCAGTGGGACTAGTAGTGGGTGTGGCTGCGCACTGGGTGACGCCTCTGCCCAATGAACACATTTGCTTCCATCCCTGGGGCTGCCCATATAGGCCCACATCAGCCAACACCTGCACACCTAGACCCATAAGTAGCTACCCATAGTTCCCCCACCCGCACCTCCTCTACAGCACCCATCCTTTCTCTGGGTCCTGGTCGGTTCTGAACACACCACTACACGCTGCCCACTCTCCACTTCATGGGACCCATGTGATATAATTGTCTTGACCCATGGGTCATCAGGCTTTCCCACCCTTGTATTCCGGGTATGTATACAACTTCTTTTGCTCTTGGCAATTTTTGGGGTGTCCCGCAAAGGACGCACCTGTCTGTGTTCCAAGATTAGATTTCACGGGTGCTCTCTGCACCCTCCCAGTTGTATCCTGCCTGTTTTCTGGAGAGCAGTGGACTATTTACATTGTTCACGGGTTTGTGTGTATGCTTCCCTTGTCCGGCTTGGGGGTGGGGTGGGGGGGGTGGAAGGTCATGCTATGTGTTTCATGTTTCTTGCTTGGGCCCCTCACTTCCACTGGCATAGCCTGTGAACATATGTCATTCTTGTGTGCTGTCTCCTATCATAGCTGTATATCTGTGTATCACACGCACACACACACACACACTGTATATATATATATATATATATATATATGTGTGTGTGTGTGTGTGTGTGTGTGTCTGTAAAGCAATGAATACCCTGCGCAAACGCACTTACACATGCTTACTGGTGTTTATATATGCTTAAACCTGCTTACTAGTGCCTTATTCATTATGACACTGACACTTCGCTCCAGTTAACTTTTAATTGTTATTTTGTAGGTTATATAGCGGACAGATGTCGCAGTATGTTCATGTACAGATTACTGATGGTAAATGGTTAGTGATGCAGTGGGATTCGGTACGGGAATGTCTGTTCGTTAGGCGGTTGCTCTAACCAATACACTATTGCTGTGCTGCTTCATTTGCATATATACCCATATACCCATGGTTCCTGGTTCCCCAAACACCCACCCCAACGCCTCCCTAACACTGCAGTCATCCATTCTCCAGTTGGATTTGCGGTATATCCACACCACTACACATTGGCCACTCCCTACTCCTATAGACCCATCCCATCGGTTGACTCATTCCACGTATCCTCAGAACTCCCAAACTTTTAGTCCACAAACATTGGTGACATGAGCGACCAAAGGACACTATTCGCAATTTTTGGGTTGTCTCACATGAGACACGCATGTGTTTATGTCAAGATTAGACTCTATACTTCATTACATCCTTACTCCCATTAACATGACACTACAATAAATTAATAAGTATGACTATGTGGTAATGCACACGTTACACATGAGAGCCTAATTATGTGTGTGTTCGGCATATTTCTTTTACAAATAGACTGGTTTAGTAATTGGCGTTGCTGTAGCAGGCAGATCACAGGAATGATTCCATGTGTGGGAAAGTCCTCACATTTATTTTTTTTCAGCACAGCAATGACTTCGGACATTGTACACACTTCTGCATTTTAGCAGTTTTGTCCCTTCCCTCTTATGCACAACCTATTATTCTATCTACTGTCAAGGTTTGTAAGGGCACATTCATGTTATTTATGTCTGCAAATGGAATGAATGTGTTACAGAGAATTACTTCTACACACTGATGTCTGCATGTGTGTATGCATATATACTTATAACGAACTCGCTGAATTCCATGGGGCGGTCCAATTAGAACCAGCCCATCCAACCCTGGCACGCCTGGCTCCATAATTTCATAACCATAGTTCCTCCACCCCACCCGAGTTCAACATACACGCATACCATCCATTGTCCAGTTGTTATTGCAGCGATGACACACCTCCACACATTGTCCTCTCCCGAGCGTTAGGGGCCCTACACATATGTTGTCCTAACCCACGCATTCTCAGGCTCTCCCACCATTTAGTCCTTGAACATACCTGCCCTTGCATGTGTAATGGTCGGATAGCCAAATAGCCTATCAATTTTTGGGTAGTCCCACCAGGGACTACCCTCTGTGTGTAAAGTAGACTTAGCAGATCAACACTGTTACTCCCACTGGTAATATCCTGCCTGAGGTGTGAGTAGCAGTGCTTTGCTCACTCCTGCCCAGCTTGATATGACATACGCTGACAGCGCTATATAATACTGGGGTTGCTGTTGATTCCCTTCTCATTCCTTTTGTATGCTTTATTGTTACGTTGTTCTTTGTTCATATATATATATATATATATATATATATATATATATATATATATATATATATATATTATATATATACTTATATACATTTCCTATGCTGGGCACTGCTTAGACTTGCGCAAGTGCACTCAGACTTGCATACTGCTACTTATATATGTTTACTGCTGCTTATTTGTGCTTACACCTGCTTACTAGTGCCTTATTCATTATGATAGTGCCACTTTGATTGAATGATATTTAAGTTAAATATCTCTTGCGATACTCATGTCGGTTTTACAGCAAAACAAAATTCATTCCACATGGAAAATGATATGTGCTACTGTTGGGCTCGAACCATGAATGCCTGTTCGTGAGGCAGATGCTCTAAAGACTACACTATTGACATTTACGTTGATTCCACACGTTTTTCTCTATTTGAATGAATTTGATGTGTAAGCTACGCTCGGCAGAGGGCAGCAACGTGCAAACATGCTGCGTTTTGCTTACACCTTTGATATTGCAGCAATTCAAATGTATAATAGGGACATGGGGAATCTAAATGTGAAAGTTCTAGGGACAGGGCTCAACATTCCACTAAATGCTTGTGTGTTTACTACTTCGATTTTATTTCACTGTTCGCGGACACTCTTATATGCTTAGCATACATTTTGGTATCCACGGACACTGAATTACTGACTTACTATTAGAGGCGGGCTCTACTAGTAGGCATAGTAGGTTTTGCAACTGTCGGGGCATGTTTATGCCTCCGTAAAGCATTTGTACACGCCCCCTGCACTCACACACGTTTCCTGTGCACGTCGAGGGTGCTGCGGCACGCCCTCATACATATTCATATGGCGCTGTTGCACCATCTGTAGTGAAGACGCTCGGCACAAGGCTAAAACCGTCCTTGCACCAAGCTTCTTGAATCCCAGGGTCTGTGGACACTTTTGGCATGATGGAAAGATTAGTACAGAGTGAAACCCTATCCTTGTGAAAAATAATATAAGGAGGCTTAGATGAAAATGCCTGAAATTCAGAAACTTTTTTTTACTGAAGTAATGGCCACTAGAAGAGCAGACTTCCAGGATAAATATTTCATGCCACAATCATTAGCCAGCTCAAAGGGTTTTTGAGTCAAACCTTGCAGGATGACATTCAAATTGCATGGAGGAGTCAGGGTTTTGATAGGAGGTCTGAGAAGAAAAACACCTTTCATAAAGGCTTTACATAACCTTGTTGAAGTGAAAGATCCCAAAGGTAATCCAGAATGAAAATTGGATATGGCTGCTAACTGGAGCTTACAGTCACAGAACTAGAACCTTCTTTAAATAAAGACTAAAGAAATGAAAGGATTGAAGAAACAGGCACTGAAAAAGGATAAATGTGGTGATTAGCAGCCCAAATAGACAATCTTTTCCACTTGCTTTTATATACTTTTTGTGGATGCTTTCTGGGAAGCTAGAATGATAGCTTTGACTGGTGAGGAAAACCTGGATCCTCTAGCAATCATGGGAATTGGAGAAACCAAGCAGTTAACTTGAGTGAGGGAACATCCAGGTGAAGTCCTAGTGTGGGAGAAGTGAGGAAGTCCAATTTGGATTCCAGTATCCATTGAGGATATCTCAGGTGAGACCAGAGGAAGAGGAACCAAATCTGATGAGGCCAAAATGGGGCAATGAGTATCACTGAACTCTTCAACCATTTGGCTTTCTGAAGAAAGTTTGGGAGCAGTGGAAGAGGAGGGTAAGCATAAAAGAGACTGGGGGCCAGTTATGGACTAGACCGTCTCTCAGGGAACTCCCTGAAGGAAAGATCAGGATGAAATAATTGCTGCACTTGTTGTTGTGAGGGGATGCAAACAGATTGTAGCAGTGGTGACTCCAATGGTTGAATATATTGTTTGCTACTGACTGATTGAGGGACCACTCGTGGGGCATCAGAATGGACCTATTGAGCCTGTCTGCCAATACAATGGATTTCCCTGGTACATGTGTTGCAAGTAGAAAGCGGTGTGATGAGTTTGTCCTTTCCCAAACCCTCACGGCCTCTCTGTACAGTGGATATGAACAGGTTCCTCCTTGCTTGTTGATATACCAGATGACTGACATATTGTCCATGGGAATCGCAATAGTCCCCAGAGGGAGAGTATCCTGAAAGGCTTGCTATAATAGGAGGGCATCTCTCATCTCCAGGACATTCATGTGCAATCTGTTCTCCCAGTGAATTCATGTGCCTTGGACCATATTCCCCTCAAAATGCCCCCACCCCACCATAGGTGGGAAGCGTCTGTGGTCATTGTGGCTATTGGGAGGATGAAAGATCTGCCAACCGAAAGGTCTGAGTGAATCCACCATTCTAGATGACTTCTGCAAATATTGGCCAACCTGATAGGAACAGATAGGGACTGAAGTAGAACTGACAACTGAACTACCACTGTCCATTGTAGAATGGGCATATAGTATCTGGCTAGAGGTACCAAGATTATAGCAGCTGCCATAGACCCCAAAGCCCATAGAATCAATCTGACAGGAGGAAACGGATGAGATAGTATGGCTTGGACCTGAAGAGTCAAAGTGCTGATGGGATGATGGGACAAGGAAGCTACCTGCATAATGGTGTTCAGCTGAGTGTCGATGTATTCCAAAATTTGTAATGGCAATGGTTGTGACTTTTCTGGATTTATGGTTATGCCTAGGAACTGGAATATCCAGTAGAGATAGTCCCTGGCCTGAGATAGTTGAGGCTGGGGTGGAGGCAGTTAGGAGCTAGTCTTCCAGATATGGAAATTCCTGAAACCCTTGCAGTCAGAGATCAGCTGTGACCACAGCCATGCATTTGGTAAACACCTGGGGGGGGGGGGGGGCTGTGGTGAGACCAAAGGGCAGAGCTCTGAATTGAAAGTGACTGGCTTCCCATGTGAAAGCACAGGTGAGTTCTGGAGTGCCTGTCTATTCTTATGTGACAGGGCATGTCGTTCAAGTCCACAGAGCACATCCAATTATCCTTCCCTAGTAATGGAAGGACAGACTGAGCTATCACCCTCCAGGACTTCTCTTTCATTACATATAAACCGAGTTTACTTACATCTAGGATAGGCCTCAGGTCCCATTTTCTTAGGCACCACAAAAAAATGACAGTATGTTCCAGATCCTCTCTGTTCAGCTGGGATCTCTTTGATGACTCTCTTCTGCAGTAATTTTTTTGAATTCTAGAACTGCCAACTCCTTCTGGCTGGATGGAATGTCGGGGAGCTTCATTTGAATTTTTGGAGAGGTTAGAGAAAATGGACTGTAGTAGCCTCTGGACATTATGCTTTGTATCCAAGCATTTGTCATTATTTGGGCCAGGCACCTGGGTGCAAGGAAAAATGGCCCCCGACTGCCTCCAGAGTTGGACAGTCAGGCAGTACTTCAGGAGAGCTGAAAGAGCTTGTCGGAAAAAGGTTCCCTAAAGCCTTGGTTTTGCGGGCCTCCTCTGCCTCTAGGGCGGCGTCTGCCATTATAGCCCCCTCCTCTGCCTCTAGAGAGGTACTCTCCACTTCAATCAGGAAAAGAACCTTGGGATTTTTGGAATCAAGTCTTCTTAGCCCCTCTTTGATTCCTTGATTAGGTTTATTGAGAGGTGGAAAACTTGATCCCCACAACAGACAAGGTTTTACCTTCTTGCTCACTGTGGGTCAAGGAAGAACCATCAAAAGGGGTGTTGACAAAAGACGCCTTAAAGGGCTCTGCAAAATCACAAAGCCTCATCCATGCATATCTACCTATCACAATGCCAGTGCTGGTTGCCCTTGAGGATCCTTCCGCTGAATAGGAAATGAGCCTCTTGGAAAAGTTTGCCAGGGAAGTAAGAGTGGTCAGCTTTGGAGAAATCTTATCTAGCTCCTCCTTAGGCATGTACTCCACCAAGGACTCAGAGAGTTCCTTAACCAGGTCTATCTGTAGGTGAATAAAATGTGCCATGTAATTAAGCGCTCAAAGCGAAAAAGTCGCTGAAACAAAGGTATGCTTCCCAAACCTGTCCAACACTCTGGCCTTCCTGTTTGGTGGGCGGACAGTCGAGCTCTGTTGTGCGAGCTTTTTCTTTGTAGCTGCCTCCACCACCATCATAGCATCAACTGGGATGACCTTACTCAAAAAGGCTCAATCCTTAGGGGAGGAGAAAGGATTTTGTCTGGGCACTTTGCTACATGCTCTACGATGTCCGGCTCCTTCCAGGCCCAACAGGCGACAAGATTTATAGGAGCGTCTGCTAGGGAACGGGACTACCCACGATCTAGACGGGCCTGCCCCGAAGGCCTCCAGTAATGCTGATTCCTCCAAAAAAAGGGTTTTTTGGATGACCAGCCACCTCTTTGCTTTAAAATTTCTAGCATGTCTGCAAAGGAGATATCATCCAGTGGTGATTTGGGAGACCCCTCTCCCTCATTATAGTCCATATCCTCAGTAAGGGACTCCACAGGAGAGTCCAATTGCCTCTGCTTGCATGTCCTCTTCTGTGGGATCTCCTCCATGGGATACTCAGATGAGTCAGATGAGGAAGGGACCACCTCAGGTAGAAGGGTCTGGAGGTCATTAGAGGTGGGCTGACCCTGGACAGAAATGGAAGGTTCAGGACCCAGAACCCAATGCAGGAACATGAGGAGGAGCAGAAGTCAAAGGGTCCAGTGCTCTGCCCACAGAGAAGGCCTTTTCAGAAACCCAAAAAGCTGAAGGTCCCAGACACACCCTCCCACACTCCCTCAGGGCAAATGTTCCAGAAGAAGAGGTAGTCAAGGTCATGGCCGGCACTGAGGAAGCAAAGGTCCTCTGATCCAACCCCGAATCCCACAGAAGACTGCTGTCCTGGGGCTCCAAAACCACTACTCGGATGGCAGAAGGAGAAAAACAAGTGGCAGGGGCACTCTCGCATACATGAGGGGATGGGGCTGGAAATACCCCCATCTGGATCTGAGCCTTGGTAATAGATGTCCACGTCATCATATAGGCTTCTAGAGGATCTGGAAGAAGCCACTGAAGAAGGTCGTGGGTGCCTAAGAGTTTGAAGTATCTTAGTCAGCATTGTGGGAGACAAAGATATGATGGACCTCCCAGGTGACCGAGTCCTACACTCCGGATCCGGGGATTTTCAGAGCTGACTGAATGCCTGGATCCAATCTGTTAGGATCCGAAGAAGTAGTCAAGGTGATGTGGTGAGATGGAGGAGTCAGAGCCAACTTGGAAAACTCTAGTCCAAAATAAAGCTCACTTGGCGCCATCAAGCTATTGGATCCAAAGAAGCAAACATAGATCTCAGCACCGACATTCTCTCCGACTCTTTAGGAAGTTTAGCAGGAGGCTCTAAGGACAACATGGAGTCCTTATGGCGGCGCTTCTTAGCCTCAGAACCATGCAATTCTTTAGAGGGGGGTTGAGTCCCAGGAAAAGATAAAGGAGTAAGTAGAAGGCCCCTCAAAATCAGCTTATTTTTTCCTGCCTTGGACGGCCCAAGGATTGAAACCTATGAAAATACTGCAAGGAGAACCCACGCCCCTAAACAACAGGCACACTTATCATGTGCATCAGAGTGTGGAATCTTCCTGTCTCACTCAGAGCACCTTTTGAAACCTGTTGGTTTATCCATCAAGAAAGAGAAGAAAAAAAACAACAACAAAAAACTACTAAAAAGTTTTTTCTTTTATGCTAAAGAAAAAGAAGTGTCAATGCCTGAAGGGAAAGGAAAGGTGGAGGAAAGAAGAGATCTAAAGCCCTCACATACTAAAAAGGAAAGGGAGGAAGTTAGAAGAATTATATAAAGATTAAATATAATTAAAGTAGAAGTTCAAATAATGACTTATCTGCTCAGAGCACTGGAACCGTGTCTGTGCCTACTGGCGGCAAACGAGATCTGAGGAGATTGAGATAAGGGCAGAGGATTATAGTTAAGAGAGGAGCTCAAGCATGGAAGCCGAAGTCTGTAAAAGGCAGCCAAGTCAGATCCGAGGATTGTATCTGTAACCCATCAGTGAAGCAGAATGAGAAGGACAACATCAGATCTCCTATTTTATATTTATATCCCAACTACAGCTATATCAGGCTAATGGAGCAGTGAAGAAATTTAGAAGTTATGTACCTACCATAACGTTCCATGTTAGTTGTCTTCTCTCGCCTTCTTTCTTGCTGGATGGGTTCGGAGCCAATCCTCGGCTCCGACTCGGCACTTGCTAAGCTCGAGAGTCACTTTTACCAGCTCGAGGCAGCCCCATATCCCATGATGCAAGGCGGTAATTACCCAGATCTCGTTTGGTATCTAGAGGAAAAACTGCCTATAAAAAGTTTCCACTAAGGAAAGAGAAACAACTAACTTAAAAAGGCTGTAAGGGAAACCAGGTAATCAAGGACAAGAACTATCTGGTGTCCAAGGAAGAAGAATCTACCAGAGAAAGGAGGAGATCAAGGTCTGTCCAGGCTAGGGAGACAGGAGGGAGGGACGCAAGAAAGAAGGCTTGAGAAGACAACTAACATGGAACGTTATGGTAGGTACATAACTTCTAAATGTTAAGTTGTCAATCTCGCCTTCATTCTTGCTGGATGGGACCGCGTCCCTAGCACCTTTATCCTGGGTGGCTCAATGGAACAGACTCCTGAGAACAGTGGAACCAAAGCTTGCCCTGTCCCTGGAGGCCAAATCCAATTTGTAATGAGAAACGAAGGTATGAGGAGTGGCCCAAGTGGCTGCTGCACAAATAGTATCTAAGTGTAGTCTAGCCTGAAAAGCTGTAGAAGTGGCTAGACCTCTTGTGGAATGAGCTTTAGGTTTTGAGTTCAGCTGTTTGCCCCTAAGCTGATAAATGTCAGAAATGGTGGAAGATAGCCATCTGGATAAGGTCACTTTAGAAACAGGGAGACCTTTTTTATTTTCAGCATAAGAAAGGAAGAGCTGATCGGACTTCCTAAATTGCTTTGTTCTGTCCAAGTAATACCTGAGTTGGCGATGAACATCTAGGTAATGCAATTTTTGTTCCGCCCTGTTAGAATAATTTGGAAAAAATACGGGGAGTTCAATGGATTGGTTTAAATTTGTCTTAGAAGCAACCTTTGGCAAAAAGGATGGATTGGTTCTCAAGGATACTCTGTCCTTGTGAAAGACCAAATAAGGGGGACGAACACAGAGGGCATGAAGTTCAGACACTCTTCTAGCCGAGGTAATGGCGACTAGAAAAAGTGTCTTCCAAGAAAGAAACTTTAATGAACATGAAGCAGCCGGTTCGAAAGGGGAGAGTATCAAGGATGTCAGCACTAAATTTAGGTCCCACTGTGGTCGCGGATCTCTAACAGGGGGTTTAAGAAGGAACACTCCTTTGAGAAAGGCTTTACAAAGTTTGTGGGACATAATGTTGTGGTCTGCAAACCCGACATGGAAATTCGAGATTGCTGCCAACTGAACTTTGACTGTGGAAGACGAAGAACCTGAGTGAAAAATTTCCGCTAGGAAATCCAAGACCGACTGAATAGGGGCAGTAAAGGGGTCTATGTACTTAGATTTAGCCCAAAAGGAGAAGCGTTTCCACTTGCTAGAGTAAATCCTCCTGGTAGAGGACTTAAGAGAAGCTACTATGATATCTCTAACGGGGTTAGAGATCATAAGAAGCCTGGCTAAAGGAAGGAAGTGGAGCAACCAAGCTGTGAGGTTGAGGGAAGGAACGGACCGGTGCAATTGACCCACTGGTGGGTCAGAAGATCTGGAACTGGGTCCAGATGCCAAGGCTGCACCAAAAGATGGCGATGAAGGAACGGGAACCAAATTTGTCAAGGCCAGTAAGGGGCAATGAGAATCATTTTGGCTCTCAAGACGGTAGCTTTCTGGAGTACTTGTGGTATCAAAGGAAAAAGAGGAAAGGCATAAAGGAGTCCCCGGGGCCAATCTTGGGTAAGAGCGTCTCTGGGGGGGATGGCCCGGAAGTGGGAAGAGAGAGAAGAAGTCTGGGCATTTGCTGTTTTGAGGCGTAGCAAAAAGATCGCAGCATGGGCGGCCCCACTTCTGAAAAATCTCCTCCACTATGGATTGGTTGAGAGACCACTCATGAGGCATGAGTATAGCTCTGCTCAATCTGTCCGCTACTATGTTGGTTTTCCCGGGGATATGTGTTGCTACCAGAAACCGATGAGAGGAGATCGCCCATTGCCAAAGTCTGAGAGCTTCTCGACACAAGGGGTAGGACTTGGTTCCGCCCTGCTTGTTGATGTACCACACAACGGACATGTTGTCCGTGTGAACTGCAATAGTCCCTAAAGGAAGAAAGTCGTTGAGGGCTTGCAACGTTAAAAGCACTGCTCTCATCTCTAGGACATTTATGTGCAGGTGGTATTCGAATGGATGCCACGTGCCATGAACCATCCTGCCCTGATAATGCCCCCCCACCCGATCAGGGAGGCATCCGAAGTGACCGTGGCCGGGGGAACAAATGGACTGCCCTGATGGACTAGAGGAGAGGAAGTCCACCAGGATAGATGGTTCTTGCAGGTTTGTGTCACCAGGATCTTGTGACGCATGGGAAGCTGCTGGAAGAACCATTGGGTGAACAACATCCATTGTAGGAGACGCATGTAAAAACGGGCCAGAGGAAGAAGTGTGATGGCAGCTGCCATGAGGCCCAAGACTTTCAGGACCAACCTGGCTTGTACCCTTTTGCAGGATAGGATGATCCGAACATGGTTTTGGATATCTAGGATTCTCTGACTTGTTAGGTTTGCTGACATCCGAGTAGTGTCTAGATTTGCACCTATAAAGGTAATAGATTGGCAAGGTGATAAGGAAGACTTTTCGAAGTTGACTGAGATTCCTAACTGACCGCAGAGACGTAGAGTGTAATCTCTGGCTTGGAGAAGTTGATGCCTGGTGGTGGCTGAGAGGAGCCAGTCGTCGAGATACGGAAACACCTGGAATCCTTGACGTCTCAGGTGAGCCGTGATCACTGCCATGCATTTGGTGAACACTCTGGGGGCTGAAGTGAGACCAAAGGGCAGGGCTCTGAATTGAAAATGACTGGTCCCCAGCCGAACGCGGAGAAAACTTCTGGAGCGTCTGTGGATTTTTATATGATAGTACGCATCCTGAAGGTCTATGGAGCACATCCAGTTGTCTTTGCCCAGAAAGGGCAAAATCGATTGAAGTGTGACCATCCGAAATCTTGTCTTTTTGACAGACTTGTTGAGCCTGCTGAGGTCTAATATTGGTCTCCAGTCTCCCCGCTTTTGGAGACCAAAAAGAACCTTGAGTAGATTCCGGACCCTAAATGATCTGTTGGTACTGGCTGGATGGCCCTTTTTTTTAGAAGCTTTGAAACCTCTAGTTTTGCAATTTCCCTTAGACTGGGTGGAACGTCTGGAAGGGAACCTTTTTGAGGGAAGGGGCTTTCCTCGAAAGGAATCTTGTAACCCTCGGATATGATCGACTGTACCCATTTGTCTTGAGAGAGGGAAAACCAGGCTTCTGGGTACAGCGACAATCTCCCCCCGACTGCCTCCAAGGGTGGACAGTCGGGCAACACCTCAGGGATGCTGGAAGGGCTTATCAGAGAGAGGCTCTCTGCTGCCCTGGTTCTGTGGACCTCCTCTGCCCCTAGGGCAGCGTGTATTATTATTACCCCCTCTGCCTCTGGGGGTAAATTGACCACGTGCGTCATGCGTGACTCCCTGAGATTTTCGGAACCACATTTTCCCTCCCTTCTGACCTTTGGGGTAAGGTCTAGAAGGGGTGGAGAAACGGGCTCCTACGGCAGAAAGAGTCTTGCCGTCTTGCTCGCACCTGGTCAAAGTGTCCTTCACTTGAGGGCCATACAATGTTGTCCCATCAAAGGGAGAGTTTGTGAAGGACGCCTTAAAGGGGTCTGCAAAATTACAGAGCCGCATCCAGGACTGACGTCTGAGAGCCACTCCTGTGCCTGCCGCTCTACTCGCCCTATCGGCTGCATAAAAAATGAGCCGCATGGAGGAGTTGGTTATGGAATTAAGGATTCCCAGCTGAGAGGCAATCTTTTCTAGAGCCCCTGCTGCTGACGGATCCTGTACTACTTCACCCAATTCTTTGAGGATGTCTCTCTGAAGTCTGGTGAAGTGACATAAATAATTCAGCGAACGCATAGCAAAGGTCGCTGAGGAAAACATCCGCTTGCCATACCTGTCCATGGACCTAGATTCCTTGTTAGGAGGATGGACTGGCATGGAAGGATCTGCAAGTTCCTTTTTGGTGGCGGCCGCCACCACCATGGCATCATCAGTAAGAAACTGCTTTTCAGCGGGGGCCGTAATAAACTTTGAAGGTCTCCTGGGGACTGGTTCCACCGAATCAGGAGATGCCCACGCCTTTCGAGCTATGACTTCCATGAGGGGGTCGAAAGGCGGAGACACCCAAGAGGTGGAGGGTCGAGATCCAAAAGCCTCCAGGTATACCGATTCATCCTCGGAGGGATTAATGGAGGGCCAGTTCCCCCTCTGTTTCAGGAGTTCAAGGATGTCTGAAAAGGAGACATCCTCAGAGGGAGATCTTGGGGACCCCTCCGACTCATCTAAATTGGTATCTGATGTTGTAGACTCAGGGGAGTCTAAGTGCTTCCTCTTGCAGGTCCTCTTATGCGGGGGTTCACCTGAAGGATCAGGAGAAACCTCGGAAGAGGAAGTTCTTCCCAATGGGGAGACCTGGGGCGATGGATCTCTGGGTCCGGGAGCAAGAGAGTGGGAAGAGGCATCTACAGGCACCATAGAGGGAGGAGCTAAAGGAACCGACTGCTGACTAAGCTCGGGGGCTAGCACACTCCTCATCACTTCGAAGGCTCCCCTCCCAGGGAGGGCCGAGAGATCCCGCTCTGAAGAAACAGGGATCCCCGGTCCCACTGAAAGGGAAGGCTCCGAAGCAGATGTCAGGGCCGAGCTCACCAAGGCCGAAGCCCCGAGAGGGAGAACGGGGTCGGACAAGGGTCCGATGCCACTCGCCCCCCCGGAGCCGACCAGGGAAGCCCAACGCCCGGATCCCTCCAAGGAAGGTCGCAAGGAGGAGATAGGAGTCAAGGACGACGGAGCCGAAAGGTGTGGTATCGGCTCCGAAGCAGCAACAGTCACGGTACCAATAATCTCCGGCTCCGAACTCTGAAGGAGAGTCAAAGGAGGAATTTCAGGAGGGTGTAGAATAGCGGTCGTCTGTTGAGACGGGCTATGGAGCATCTGGGCTAGTGCCTGTGATTTTAATAGCCTACTGACCACTCTCTCTAAGTCATGGTCTGAGAGCCTGGAAGACCTCGATGATCGGCTCCGATGGCTCCGCTCCGAAAGCAAGGGGGAGGCTGGAGCCAATTGTATAGATTCCAATGAAGGAGATCTAGACCTCTTTTTTGACGGAGCCATCGGAGCCGAAGAACGTTCGGCTCCAGGCAGAGCCGACAACTTGTCGGCTCCGAGCGGAGACAAAGATATCTCGGCTCCAGCCGGAGCCGAGACATGCTTCGATGCTAGGGTGTAGGCTCCAGCCGGAGCCGACACAGGTGTCGAAGCTAGGGTATCGGCGCCGAACGGCACCGGTACTGAAACTTCCAACAAGGAAGGATTGGCTCCGGACGGAGCCGATGTCGACTGCGGCGGAGTCGGAACCAAGACCACAGACTTGGACACCGAAGTCTGGGTCTTGGGAGGCTTAGAGGGCTTCCCGGAACCGACCTTAGCCGGGGAGCTCTCAGGCTTAAGAAGACCCCTGAGGATCAACTTATTTCTACATTCCTGCAGGACTCTCTGGCTGAAAGAATGACAGATAGCACAGTAGTCCTGCAGGCGTAGGGGTCCCAGGCAATAAATACAAGAAGTGTGTCCATCTGTCAGAGACATCTTCTGACAGCACGAGTCACACTTCTTGAAACCTGAGACCCTAGTATCTTTGGACATGTCTAAGTCCTAATACCACACACACACACACCAAACAGACCAAAGGACACTAATTATTAAAAATTAAAAATTAAAATTAGAATAGTGAGACACAACACCCACACACACCTAAGGAAAACCTGACAGGAACTGTGTGGGTGGGTAAGGCCTAAGGCCCGAACACAGAAAAACTGTGAATAAGGGAACTAAAGGGAAATGGGATGGAGCTAAATGAGTAAGGTTCACTAAAAAACTATAAAGAATAAAATATAAGGGTATTGGGATACTTAATTCTAATACAAATAGCAATAATAAATCACTTACCAGGAGCTGGTAAAAAGGATGACCTCATTAGCAAAGCGGCAAACGAGATCTGGGTAATTACCGCCTTGCATCATGGGATATGGGGCTGCCTCGAGCTGGTAAAAGTGACTCTCGAGCTTAGCAAGTGCCGAGTCGGAGCCGAGGATCGGCTCCGAACCCATCCAGCAAGAATGAAGGCGAGATTGACAACTTAACAGCAAACATTTACTGTTACTGGTAAATGCAACTTACACAACAGTACTATGTTTATCATTCTCACTGCTGCAGTAGCTTTTTGGCTATATGGGTAATTATTAAGACCTATCCACCATGCAAGGAGGAAGGATAATGATCTTGGTGCCCCCTGGAGAATATGCCCCCGAATTTACTAATCTTCCGTGCAGGGCTAGCTTAGTCCTGCACGAAAGCGTCCGTTTAGGAGCAGGACAGCAACATGCCATGCATATTAATAAGGCACTCTGCCTGAGGTCCTAATCTTACACGGAGCATGTAAGAGTGCAGGGGGTGTGTCTGACAGCAGAGCTTTTAGAATATACACGCCCCTGCACTGAAAAACAGCAGAAAGGCGTAAGACATGAGCAAAACCACTCATAGGTGTCCACAGATCCCCACCAACATTCCTCCTCATGTACAACAGCAAGTAAATACAAATAAAATGAACAAACCTTTTTTTTTTAATTAAAATTCCAATTAAAGCTAACCGTCGGTGCGTGGGTGTGCCCATCACTTAGCCACGGTTAATGCAGCTTAAATGGCTGAAGAAGATAACAAGGAAGATATATGCAAATGAAGCAGCATAGCAATAGTGTAGTGGGCAGAGCATTCGCCTTATGAGCAGACATTCCCGGTTCGAGTCCCACTGCAGCACATTCCATTTTCCATGGCAAAGCACGTTATGACCAATATTGTTGTTGCATAACCTGCTAAATAACATATATTTGTTAACTGGAGTACTGCATTAAATGTACATGTGAGGTGTCAGTATCATAATGAATAAAGCACTAGTAAGCAAGTTTAAGCACCACCAAGCAGTAGTAAGCATATGAAAGCACTAGTAAGTGGGTTTACGCCTGTTTGCGCGGGGGGGGGGGGGTAAGCAATGCGCACACTGGTTAAGCAATTTGGAAGCTAACTCTCTGTATGCATCATTAACTGGAGGTTATCAGTGCTTACCCTCACACAAACCCACTTACAACTGCTCAAAAGTGCCTTAATGACTCTGTATCCAACGGCCCTTGTTCTGCCTAGCAACATAATACACCTTGCAGGTCTTGAACCCAGGACCATATACATTATAGTCACAGTAGTTAACCACCAAGCCATCACAGCAGTACAGAAGACTGAGGTATCAGCAACCAAGTCTTCACTATAGTAAAAGCAAACTGAACCTGTGAAAGGAATCAGTATACAGACATATGTTCCCCATATGCCATTACATAACATAAATATGTGAACTGGAGTACAGTAGTAAGCTCAGAAGAGAGGTGTAATTGTAATAGAGTGTTGAAGTCCCCAATAAAATACAAGGACTCTATACAGTGTACGTACACATGAATTATGGATACCAGACATACATACAAGATGTAATGAATAATAAATCAATGCCAAAAAGAAAATATAATGCAAAGTCAAATGTAAGCAAGCTAAGCATTGCACAGGCCAGCTTAGGAGGTGTAAGCAATGTGTAGGCCAGCTAACTCAATGTGCCCAGTGTTATGTCCCTTTAAACAATGCCAACCTTAGGTGAGCAGGTTTGCCCATAGCTTAGCCTTTTCAAAACCGGCCAATCACAAAAAAGTGTGGGAAATCAGCCCTACTTAAACCCAAGAGGCGGGAATACATCTCATAACTGGTTGTAGCTTCCCTTGCAGGCATCATGTCAGGAAGGTGACAGGGTATGCACTTTGGGCACAGCGCGGGTGCATCCAGGAGTCCAGTGTCATGGCAGGACTCCTTGTCAAAAACCATGAGCAGAGACTGCTGCAGGGCCAGTACCAGGGCTCCCAATATAAGGAAGATGCCTGCGACTGTCTGGCCCGTGACCTCACCAGTGCCACTGGCATACCCCGAACTGGTGAGCAGGTCAGGCATCACTATGCTGACCTGAAGTGGCGTAAGGGGGACCTCTTGGAGCAGTTGAGCCAAGAGGCTAGAATGGCAGGGGATGTCCCAGCTGTGTGTAAGTATCACCCCACTATGTGTGTAATAATTGCCAGATCATGTATATCATGGATAGGTATGGTTAAATATTCCTCTTATATCCTCCGCAGCTGCAATCGAATGGACTGCAAACCAGGAGGCCCATGGCAGTCGCCTAGAGAGGTTGTGATGCGAGGCAGGTCAGTAATACTCTTGCATGTACTGTCATAAGAAATAAATCTAAAAGTATTAGTAAATTAATTGCCTGTATAAAAAAAGAAGTTATGTACCTACCATAATGTTCCATGTTAGTTGTCTTCTTCTCGCCTTCTTTCTTGCTGGTTGGGTTCGGAGCCAATACTCGGCTCAGACTCGGCCATCTTCAACAGCTCGAGAACCGTTTACTGGCTCGAGGCTACCCCATATCCCATGATGCCCGGCGCTAGCTACCCAGATCTCGTTTGATAAAGCTATACCAGACATAATTAAAGAAGAATTCTGCCCTAGTAGCCCCTTGGGCCTAGCTGTGAAGCTATCTAAGCAGAAAAAGGACAACCAGAGAAGGTTCAGCCAATGAAATCTGAAAAAGGAAGCTCCTCTCGATCCACTAGGATAGGGGGATGGAGGGTGGGATGCAAGAAAGAAGGCGAAAAGAAGACAACTAACATGGAACATTATGGTAGGTACATAACTTCTTTATGTTAAGTTGTCTATCTTGCCTTCATTCTTGCTGGTTGGGACAGCGTCCCTAGCACCTACTATCCTGGGTGGCTCATATGAACAAACTCTTCAGAACAGTGGAACCAAAGTGAGCTCTGTTTCTGGAGGCAATGTCTAGTTTATAATGAGAAATGAAGGTATGTGGGTTAGCCCACGTAGCAGCTGCACAGATAGATTCCATGGGCAACCTAGATTGGAAGGCCACCGAGGTGGCTAAGGCCCTAGTAGAGTGGCCTTTTGGTTTGATAGATAATTCTTTGTTTCTCAGCTGGTAAATGAATGTAATAATGTGAGACAGCCACCTAGATAATGTTACTTTTGAGACTGGAAGGCCTTGTCTGCCCTAAGCATAGGAAAGGAAAAGTTGATCCGACTTCCTGATGTCCTTTGTCCTATGCAAATAAAAACGCAGTTGTCTGTGAACATCTAACTGGTTCAATTTATATTCTGCCTTGTTGGTGTGATTAGGAAAAAACACAGGAAGGAGTATGGACTGATTTAAATTACTTTGCGAGCAGACCCTAGGAAGAAAGGAAGGATTGGTCCTTAGAGCGACTCTATTGTTATGAAAAACTAAGTACGGGGGACGAATACATAGAGCCTGAAGCTCCGAAACACGTCTGGCAGAAGTAATGGCTACCAGAAAGAGAGTCTTCCAGGATAAAAACTTAATGCAGCAAGATCATGCAGGTTCAAAAGGTGGCAAGATTAGGGAAGCTAGCACCAAATTTAGACCCCACGAGGTGGGGGATCCCTCACTGGGGGCCTAAGCAGAGTGGTTCCTTTGAGGAAGGCTTTACACAGCTTATGAGACATGATGTCGTTAGAAGACAGCCCAAAAATTCGAAATGGCAGCTAACTGAACCCTGATTATAGCAGAAGCAGAACCAGAATGAAAGAGTTCCGCTAAAAATTCCAAAATCTCATGGACAGGGGCTGAAAAGGGATCTATATTCTTAGCCTCTGCCCAGCAAGAAAAACGTTTCCACTTGTTAGCATAAGTTTTCCAAGTTGTGGATTTGTGCGATGAGATAATTTCCCGCACAGAGGAGGAAATATTAGAAAACCTGGCTAAGGCTGGAAGTGGAGCAACCAAGCTGTAAGCTGGAGTGTTTGAAGGGATCGATGCAGTCTGCCCGATTGATGAATCAGTAGATCTGGAATAGGATCCAGAATCCAAGACTGCTCGAGAAGGTAATGATGCAGGAATGGGAACTATATCCGTCGAGGCCAGTAAGGGGCAATGAGGATCATTTGGCAACCCAACGCAGTTGCTCTCTGTATGAGTTTGGGTATTAGGGGAAACGGAGAGAAAGCATAAAGAAGTCCCTGATGCCAATCGTGGACTACAGCGTCTCTGGGGGGAATGCCCAGGAAGTGGAAGAAGGGAGAAGAAATTGCTGCACTTGCTGTTGAAAGGTGAGGCGAACATGTCGCAGCCAAGCTTCCCCCATTTGTGAAAGATTTGTTCTGCAATTACCTGATTCAGAGACCACCCGTGAGGCATGAGAATTGCTCTGCTGAGCCTGTCTGCGATGACGTTGGAACTCCCAGGGATGTGCGTTGCGATCAGAAAACATTGGGAAGAGATTGCCCACTGCCAGAGTCTGAGTGCTTCTCGACATAGAGGATAGGACCTGGTTCGGCCCTGCTTGTTGATGTACCACACCATTGACATATTGTCCGTTTGAATTGCAATGGTCCCGGGAGAGAGAGAGTCCTGAAGGGCTTGCAACGCTAAAAGCACGGCTCTCATCTCCAAGACATTTATATGCAAATGGTACTCGTGAGGCTGCCAGGTGCCTTGGACGCCCTGCCCTGATAATGCCCCCCAACCCTATCAGGGAGGCATCCGTGGTCACTGTGGCGACTGGAGGGGATAGCACAAATGGTCTGCCCTGTGATACTAATGGGGAGACCATCCACCAAGCGAGGTGCTTCCTGCATGCTTCTGTGATCATAATCTTGTGAGACATGGGCTGTTGGAAGGACCACTGTGTGAAGAGAAGCCACTGGAGGATTCTCATGTGAAAGCGGGCCAGGGGGAAAAGACGAATTGCTGCTGCCATGGAACCCAGTGTTCGGAGGACGAACCTGACTTGAATCGTTTTGCATGTTAATAAAATCTGTACTTACTGGCGAATTAGTGATACCCTGTCTGGTGGAAGGCTCGCAAACATGTTCCTTGTATTTAGATTTGCGCCTAAATAAGTGACATGCTGACAGGGCAACAATGCACATTTTTCGAAATTTATTGTGATACCTAGCCTGGAGCAAGTTTTGATAGTGTAGTCCCTGGCTTGCAGGAGGTGATGCCTGGTGGAAGCAGTGAGGAGTCAGTCATCTAGATATGGAAACACCTGGAATCCCTGACGTCTCAGGTGAGCCGTAACCACTGCCATGCATTTGGTGAACACCCTGTGGGCTGTGGTGAGACCAAAGGGCAGAGCTATGAACTGATAATGACTGGCCCCTAGCCGGAAGCGAAGGAATCTTCTGGAACGCCTGTGCATTTTGATGTGGTAGTACGCATCCTGAAGATCTATAGAGCACATCCAATTGTCCTGACCCAGGAAGGGTAGAATGGACTATAGCGTGACCATCCGAAATTTTGTTCTTTGTACAGACCTGTTTAGTCTGCTGAGATCCAGAAAGGGTTTCCAGTCCCCTGTCTTATTTGGTAACAAAAAGAACCTTGAGTAAGTTCCAGATCCGATCTGGTCTGCTGGGACTTCCTGGATGATCCTTTTGTGTAGCAGCTTTGAAATTTCTTTGGCTGCTTGGTCCCTTAGATTGGGTGGAACATCTGGAAGGGACTTCTTTGACGGTAACGAGGGTTGAGCAAAGGGAATTCTGTAACCTCCGGATATGATCGACTGTACCCACTTGTCTTGAGTTAGATTCTGCCAGGCTTTGGGGTACAGTGAATGTCTTCCCCCAACTGCCTCCAGAGGAAGGCAGCCGGGCAACCCTTCAGGGATGCTGAAAAGGCTTCTCGGAGAAGGATTCTCTGCTGCCCTGATTCTGCGGACCCCCTCTGCCATGAGGGCGGCGTCTGTTATTGTTCCCTCCTCTGCCCCTGGAGGGGAACTCACCATGTGTGTCAGGCAAGGCTTCCTAGGATTTGCGGAACCACATTTTTCCAATCTTCTGACCCTTGGGGTATGGTCTGGAAGGAGTGGAAAAACAGACTCCCATGGCACAGAAAGTCTTGCCTTCCTGTTCACACCTGGTTAGTGTGTCCTTCACCTGTGATCCAAAGAGAGAGGAACCATCAAAGGGGGTATTGGTGAAAGACGCTCTGAAGGGTTCCACAAAATTACATAGCTGCATCCATGCGTGCCTCCTAAGGGCAACGCCTGTGCCTGCGGCTCTACTCGCACCATCGGCTACATAAGAAATGAGCCTCATGGAGGAGTTAACAACTGAATTCAGAGTCGCCAGCTGGGAGGCCACCTTAGATTGAGCCCCCTCAGCTGATGGATCTTGGAGAGTATCTCCAAGCTCTTTGGAGATCCCTCTGAAGGCGGGTGAAATGGCACAAATAATTCAGAGACCTCATAGAGAAGGTCGCTGAAGCAAACATTCACTTCCCATATCTGTCCACAGTCCTAGACTCCTTGTTAGGAGGATGGACAGATGACGAAGTTTCTTCCAACTACTTCTTTGTGGCTGCTGCTACCACCATGGCATCAACACATATGCCCTTAGTTAAAACTGTTTGTCCTGAGGTGCAATTATAAATTTAGCAGGTCTCCTGGGGTTTGGTTCCACTGTGTCTGGAGCTGACCACGCCTTCCTGGCCACCACAGACATCAGTGGGTCGAAAGGCAGAGACACCCAGGAGGTGGAAGGTTGGAATCCAAATGCATCCAGAAATACTGACTCATCCTCGGAAGGGGCTAGGGTATTCCAGTTCCCCCTCTGCTTAAGGATTTCAAGGATGTCTGAAAAGGAGACATCTTCAGAGGGGGATCTCGGGGACCCTTCCGAATCCTCTAAGTCGGTATCTGATGTGACAGACTCAGGGGAGTCAACATGCTTCCTCTTGCACTTCCTCTTACGAGGTGGCTCCTCTGAGTGATCAGGGGAGCCCTCGGAAGAGGAAGAAACACCCGAAGGGGTGCCCTGGAGTGCTGGTTCCCCACACTTGGGGTCAGGAGGAGGGGCAGAGGCAGACGCAGGCACCATAGGGGGAGGAGCCGATGGGGTTGATCGTGGGACTGGCTCAGGGGCCAGTACACTCATGACCTCGAAGGCGTCCCTGCCCGGACTCAAAGAAGACTCCGGTTCCGAAGAAATCGGAATCCCTCTCCGCACCGAGGGGGACGGCTCCGAAGCCGATGTAGGAGCAGAGCTCACCTGCGCCGAAGCTCCGAGGGGGAGAGTGGGGTCGGACAAGGGTCCGATGCCACTTGCCCCCTCAGAGCCGATGAGGGAGTCCCAGCACCCAGATCCCTCCAAGGACGGGACCGGGGAAGAGATCGGAGCCAACAACGGAACCGAAGGAGAATGTATCGGAGCCGACGGTTCCACGACTTGAACCCCAATGAACTCCGGCTCCGAACTCAAGGGAGGAGTTGGAGGAAGAATAGCTGCAGAAGTGGACGGAGCCGACACCTGATGAGGGGGGCTGGACAACATTTTTGCTAGGCCTGCGATTTCAGCAACCTGCTGACCACTCTCTCCAAATCATGATCTGAAAGTCTAGAGGACCGAGAGGAGTGAGAGGACCTATGACTGCGCTCCGATTGGAGCAGAGGTGACTGTGGAGCCAAGTGTATCGACTCCAAGGAGGGAGACCTATATCTCTTTCGACTCACGGACGGCTCTGAAGTTCGTGTTGGAGCCGACTGTGAGGGAGGCACATTGGTTCCAGCCGGAGCCGAGGCGGATGGTGGTGCTTCACCCAACAACAGCTCAGAACTAGGAGCCGAAGACTTGGGTGGCTTGGAGGATTTTGCAGGCTGAGCCTTAACCGGTGAATCCTGTGGCTTAAGCAAACCCCGAAGGATTAACTTATTTTTGCGCTCCTGCAGGACCCTTGGGCTGAAAGCATGACACACTGAACAAGAGTCCTGCAGGTGCACCGTGCCCAGACAGTAGGCACAAGAAGTGTGTCCATCTGTCAGAGACATCTTCTGACGGCATGAGTCACACTTCTTGAATCCGGACACTTTAGTATCCTTGGACATGTTAACAACACCAAGGTCAAACGCACACACACACACACACACACACACACACACACACACACACACACACACACACACACACACACACAAAAGAAACAACAAGCTAGCAGGTATAACTAGATAACAATGTAACTATGCAGAATATACACACTGAAAATAAACAAGTCTAAGTATATAGACAGGAACTACTCTAAAGGGGAGAACAAATCTATCTAAAAAAACATTCTCTCTCTCTCTTTTTTTTTTTTTAACTAAAGAAGACAAAAAAAAAGGTTAGCCTCTAATTTAAATGGCTACTGGAAAAGAGAGGGGTTGGGGGGAACTCTCTAAGAAAAAGAGTTTTTACCACAGGAGGGATAGGTGCTATCGAAAGAATATAGCTAAGGAAGCAGTACAACTAAAGAATATAGGTACACTAAAAAGGATTACATTTTTTGGTAAAACTAGAGAAATACAATAAAATACAATAAAATTATACGAGCCTGAGCCAGTAAGACAACCTCGCAGTCTGAAGCGGCAAACGAGATCTGGGTAGCTAGTGCCAGGCATCATGGGATATGGGGTAGCCTTGAGCCAGTAAACAGCTCTCGAGCTATTGAAGATGGCCGAGTCGGAGCCAAGGATCGGCTCCGAACCCAACCAGCAAGAATGAAGGCGAGATAGACAACTTAATATCCTGTATTGTTTAAGGCAAGTACTGCATACACCGGAGAATATGGCAGGAAAAGACTCATATAGTATGTATGTAAATAAAAGCATAATAGCCTGACATTAAAGGTCTAACTGCTGGACTATATGTGTATACTCTGCTATCATACGGTAATGTAGATTTGCAGTCACATAATAGTACTGTTGTATTAAGCACTGTTACCCACACCATGCACCATAAATAGAATGTGTAGGAATGCCTGTATATGACTGGTGTAATCCCCGGAGGCCAATTAGTACAACTGACAGACACATAGAATGTAAACAGGGAAAAAGCAGACAACAAAACCTGAATAGCACATGCAACTGAGATGTGAACTGTTGTATTTTTAGCACACACAGTCATGGTTCGAATCCTGCCAGTGGTAGTAGTCTGCATACAGAATCATACCCCACAACTGTACAAAAATGTCCAGAATGTCCAGTAAAGTGGCCCATATCTGTTGCCTGTCAACCAGTCCCCCTGGGAAATCAGTGGGATGATCCCAGACATATAGGCAGCAAACAGGAAATACAACTGATTGACACACATCTATGAGAACAAAGCTGCAACACTAGCAACTCCCCAAAACCTTATGAGACTAAGAAGCCACGTATGTCTCATGTACACCCCCATCTTGTCAAGCTGTGGCCAGAGTGTGTACAGTAACAGAGTGAGAAGTATGTGCATAATATTAACGTGGAATCTGATACTGTGTGTGGCAACATTCAGGTAGTGCTAACAAACATTTCTTTCACAGGTCTGTCAGATACCAACACTGTGCCCAGAAATACAAGAATGATACCCTGTACTGGTACTGTTTACATTAGTACTGTATGACATTATGACTGATGCAGTTGCTTTGAATAATGAGGTATTACTTATCACTGTCGCCCACACTGTCCTACAAAATATAACTGCCTAGAAAATCTGTATGAGTGTTGTAATGCAAGGTCAGAATGCAAAAGCACAGGAGAATTATAAGACAGAAAGCAGAAAGGCGATATACAGCAATATCTATATAGCACACACAACTCTGATGGACAATGTTTAAGTTGTAGCAGACACAGCCATGGTCTGAATACTGGGAGTGGAAGTAGCTGCATACAGAATCATACCCCACAACTGTACAGATAAGACCAGAATGTCCAGTATACGGGCCCATATCTGCTGCCTGTCCCCCTGGTAGGTCTGTGGGATGATCCAAGATGTTTAGCCAGCAAACAGGAAATACAAGTGATTGCAAACATCTATGAGAACAAACCTGTCACTGTAGCAACTCCCGAAACTGTTAGGAGAGTAATAAGCCAAGTATGTCCTATCTACACCCCCATGTTGTCAAGCTGTGACCAAAGTGTGTACAGTAACAGAGTGAGATGTATGTGCATAATACTAATGTGTAATCTGGAACTTTATGTGGCAACATTCAGGTAGTGCTAAAAAACATTGCTCCCACAGGTACATTGGATACAAACACTGTGCTGAGAAATAAAAACCAATATACCTTGTACTGGCACTGTTTACTCTGGTATTGTAGGAAACTGTGAGTGTTGCGGTTTCGCTGAATAATAAAGTATCACTGATCACTGTCACCCATACTGTGCTACATAATATAACTGTGTAGGAAAGCATGTATATGTGTGTGTCAAGTCACTAAAGGTTGAAGAGAACAATAGTCTAGGTATGTCCGGGTACACCTGCATGTGGTCAGCACATGGCCAGAGTCTGTGCAGAAAGAGTTTGATTGCTATGTGCACAACATCAACCCGGAATCTGGGAGTATGATTAGAAACAGTTAGTGTTAACAAACATTCCCTCCACAGGTATACCAGGTAAGAGGTGTATAGTGCAGGTAAAACCAGTTCAGGTATAACAATGACGACAGCCATATCACTGTCCAAGCTAAGGCTATAGGGTAGTGTAATACGACTTGTAAGGTACACATAACAGCACTGACTAGGAAAGTTATGTGGACTACAGGAATATACTAGTTGTTAATTGACATCTTTCCCCCTCCCCACCATATCTCACACAATAAACAACACACCCACCCCAACCAGTATGTAATGACTCCAATGTTCTGATAATGTCCTATTGTTTGATAAATATTTTAATTGTTCCCATGCATGTGCTATATTGAATTATTCCAACATTGGTGGCATGGTGCCACCAATGTACCTGCATGCTGTTTTTAATACCACTGTGGTCCCATAAATGCATGTGTTCTGTTTGCCATGCAACTGTTCCGTATCTGGTGTCTGGGTTAATAAGAATATCTATGCATGCTGTTATACCTAACCCTGGAATGTGTTGACTATTACTAACTAACATATGATGATAAAATCTAAACACTATAGCACATTTGGGAAGGCCGGTCCCAGCGGACCCACCTCAGCTGGCCATGGCACTGGGCACCAGCATGTCTGGGGCCCAACCTGGGACCTCCCTGTCCGTTGGTCCTGCACCACCTTCAGGTGGAACTGCCTCAGAGGATGGGGCTCACCCCACCGGGAGCGGGCGTGGACAGGAACCTGTCACTCGTCGTCAGGTTTGGGTTGTGGTGCACAGCAAGCTCAACCAGTAATTGGGTGATCTGCTACGCCAGCTCGAGGGCCGCGTGTCACGACTAGAGGGTCAGCCTGGCTCTACGACTCAGCCCCCAGCACAGCCACCTTCGGGGCTGTGAAGGTGCAGTGGTGACTGCCCATGGGTGGGGAACTCAGTCCCACAGTTTCCACTAGGGGGCTCATGGGCTTCCAATTTCCGAACACCCCTCCCCATCAAGGTGTTTACCCCCCAAATGTGTCACATACCACCCCTGTATGCATCTTGTTTGTCTTGTCTGTTAACCTACCCAACCTACCTCCCCAAATATACCTACCATCCCTCCCCAACATCCCACTCTCACCTGAAAAAAAAATAAAAAAGGGCAATCTGTTCCCCAAAAATAATCTCACCCCATACATAGCTGTCCATTTCGCACATTTGTCCACTGGATACATGTAATCTGGTCTAATTGGCATCACAATTTATTATTGTTGTCCTCACCCCCTCCCAGGGATTTGAGTGCCAAAATCTACCTCCAAATTCAGTGTATATGCACAGCTGTTGCTGTAGAAGAAATGGGTAACTATGGACCTTCCCCACACCCTTCCTGCACATCCCTAGCTATTTTCTCTACTGTCTTTCCCTTTTTGTGCCCCTTTTCACCACTTTCCCATCAACCCTTTTTTCGTTTCTTTGAAAGAAATTAGCGCAGGGGTAAGCGGGAGTAAGCACTTTTAAGCAGCAGTAAGCGGGTTTAAGCCTGTCTGCGTGGGGGTAAGCAATGCCTACACTGATTAAACAATTTAGAAGCTAACTGAGTATAAGAAACTGTAACCGGAAGTTAGCATTGCTTACCTCGGCGCAAACCCTCGCAAACCCGCTTTCAACTGCTCAAAAGTGCATTAATCACTCTGAATCCAACAGCCCTTGTTCTGCCCAGCAACAAAAGAAACAGCCTCTGCAAGGCTCAAACCCAGGACCCTGCCACCATAGCCAAAGTGACACACCACTAAGCCATGTCAGATATACATAACCCTGATGTTTTCACCAACATATCATCCAGCCCAGTCATTCAACAGCACACGGAATGTATTCCAAAATGTAGATGTGTGTGTGTGTACATAATATCTAAACAGATAAAAAAATGTATATATATATATATATATATATATATATATATATATATATAAATATAAACATATATACAAACAAATACATACATCTATAGATATATAGGTCTACATCTATATGTCTATATACAGCAAGTTATACATATATCTATATAGGTGTATACGGACATACATCTGTAGATAACAATGGGAACATAAAAAATATATATGTCCGCATGCACTGTTAATGGGGTTGAGAGGCCCTAAACAATATACATCTTATACGAATAGGTATACCCCCCCCCACAGCCAAACACGTCCACCCTGCAATACACTACCAACTGTTGCAGATCCCATAACCAGGACCTGACACGACATGGGCACAAGATGTTAACAGTACTCCATCCCACCTGTATGATGTCAGGCTGCTATTAGTAACATTTCATGTAGTACAGTCTGGCTCCCATAGGGAATGTACAATGTGGAAGCTATTAACATCCCTAGGATACATATACACAGACACATGTATGCAGATACAGATATACATATATATATATATATATATATATATATATATATATATATATATATATATATATATATATATATGTAACTACACATACACACGCAGAGATATGTATAGTAAGATACTCATGTAGAAGGTGCACACAATATGGAACAGCCACTATGCCTACAGTTAAGACCTTAACAACTGGACACTGTATGAGCCACCCATACAAATGACAATCGTTGCCTGCAACATATACCCACAGAGACGTCAAAGGATATAACACCACACACAGGTTTTCAGAAATGGGAAACCTTTATTTGTGTACTATTACAGTTGTATATGCCATGTCATATAGCTGTTTAGACACGTGACATCCATATAAACAAAGTAATGCAACTGTGAAACAGTTATACTAATACAGTAGTATGTAAAGGTTTACAAATGTTGCTGTCCAGGCTGAGGCCTTCAAGCAGTACAATAGTAAAGACAGACTGGGACACAGGATACCAAACAATCAACAGTAAGTAATGCAGATGTATAGTTCAGCAGCCTCTATCTACACTCTGTACACAATCCCTAGGGGTAAAGACCTCCGTTGACACAATGGGATGCATCTGTTACATAACAAGGTATAACTGACACCATCACAAGCACACTGACAAAAAGAACAGTCTGTATGGCAGGAGGCAGTAGGCCTGCATTAATTAACACAATTTATTTAATTAATTTAATTGTAGGTGAATTCTATGGTAATGTACATCCAGATACCTTAAGGCAGCATACCCGATACCCCCACATGTTGTAATAGCCTAGGTTAGTTATGGTGCATCTCCCCCTAGACTCAATAATAAATAATGCAGGGCCATTTACTACTGTTACATACACTGGCCTCTGGAGTGCATCAGGGCACACATGTATTGTGTAGGTGTAGCCCACACACATCTGGTCCCAGCCCCACCATATGTGAGGGGGATACAACAGCAGTGGACTGATGTCAGGAATGGCAGCATGACTTACTCACAGCCCACTACAGAACAAGCCCTGACACCATGTCATATGTGCAAAGCCTGGTATGTAGGTGGAAGACAGAGGCTGGAACACAGGCCCATATGTGGAAAACTGTTGTCATACACTAAGCAAATCGCTGGTGTTACAGGACAGTCTGCAAAATACCCTTAGTCAGGGATTTGAGGTTAGAAGCATAAATGGATGTAGCCATGTACTGATAGCACTCAACACAAACACTGCCAGTGAAATATCTGACACAAGACCTGTGTGGTGGACAGACAAAACATAATAGGCACACCTCTAACCATCAGGAGGATAGGCCCACAGTTGAGAGCTATGCAGAAAGACTGCATTCCAAGGTAAACTAGTATGTACACGCAAACCCTGTAACACCAGTACTATACAAAGCATACCACAACTCTACTCACACTCTGTCTGTAGTTCTGGAATCTCCGACAAATATGTAGCTGGCCTGAGTGTGCAGGTTCTCCTGTAAGAGGTATTGCTACCTGCTGTCTGTAACACTGATGCCCACACACAGAAAGGATGTTCATCACACAGGAAAGGTAAAGGGACCACGCTCACATGATGTAGGGATTTATAGTAGGTGGTTGCCATGACAGTGGTAATTGGAAGTACTACACAGCAAGCTGTTTGCAGGTAGCAAGTGGAGGACACTGATTGGTGCAGAGGCCATCACTTGATCATGTGCATCACCTACTAAAGCCATGCTGCAATCTATTCAAAGCAGCTCAATCCATTTACTGGAGCGAAACTGACAGACAGAGAGAGAGAGAAAGAAAAAAAAAAGCAAAACAAAAAGAAAAGCCTAAGGCTAAAGCAAAGTAAAAGCCAAAGGAAAAAAAAATATTCTAACATCCAGCAAACCATCCAGAACTGACATCATTCCCACAACAGGCATGTTAAGTATATATGCATGTAACTGAATGTAGTACCTGGTCCATAATAATGGGATAGATGATGTGGAATGATTTATATGTGCCATCAGGTGTTGTAATGATGTTCAACTGAACAGCTGCTATGGACAATAGTGTCTATCCTTGTGGGTAGTGGGTCATAGCCGTCAACAGTGCAGATCAGCACTGACTGACAAGATGTAAGCCATCATAGTGTGTGTTATGCAATGGGAAGTATGTATATTACGTGGCCAGTAGCTGGTGGTGGAAGTAATGCCATTATGATAGACACGTGGGACCCACAGCCCACCCATTGCAGGATACTCAGGTTAATCTGTAATGTAGCATGCAGGAATGCCATAGGTGTGTAATAGGGTTACCTGCAATCTGGTCCTACACATACCTCCCTAATGTCAGGCTGTGTACATATGTGGCACCTGTCTGTGCTGTAGCAAGGCAAAACAGTGCAGCTGTGCAGGAAGGTGTTGTGAGATTGTGGACCTGATGTCTGAATGTACCCCACATATAGGTATGCATATGTGTGCATATGTACACATATATAATATATAAAGATATATGTATGTATGTATATATATATATATATATATATATATATATATATATATATACATATATATATATCTATATCAACATTTATGTCCACAAATCTACAGATACCCATGTGTAGACATATATATGAACACACATATACAACATCAGATATATATATATATATATATATATATATATATATATATACATATATATATATATATATATATATATATATACACACACACACACACACACACACACACACACACACATATATAGATATATACCTATATGCACGTCTACATATATACAAACACACACACAAACATATATGTATGTAAATACATGTCCCCCATATTGCTACCACAGTGATGCATGCTATGTGCGAGACAACAGCACACACAGCAATACACACAGATATCTACAGCTGGCAGTGTGTGCAACATGGACGGGTATGTCACATGTTGATCCTTTGTTGGGGCCACATTGTCCTCATCTGTGAAGTATGCAATGGGATTATGGTGAAGTATGGTAGGTTTAGTTTTGGAGGTGGTCAGGTTGGTAGATATAGAGGACAGTCTACAGGGGTGGTATGTGACACATGTGGTGGGTAAACACTCTGGACGGTGTATGTGGTCTGTGATGTGGACGGCCCATGGGCCCCAATATGGGCACAATGGGAACAAGCCTCCCACCCACTGCTACTCACAACAGCAGTCCACGTCCTGAAGGTGCCTGGCCTGGAGGCTGAGCAGGAGGAGCATGTCAGACCTGTGAATGTGTACTGGGTGCCTCAGAGTGGTGTAGCATATCCCACATGTATCTGTGAAGCCCGGTATGGAACAGACCCTGGACCTGACCTCAGGTGGGGGGGGGGCATCCCTGGGTTGGTTCCATCTGATGGTATTGCTGGACCAGTACATGAGGAGGCCCCAGGTTGGGACACACATGTGATGTGGCCAGGTAACATGGGCAGATGGGTTTGGAGAGGTGGTTCTCCTGGCCAATAGTACATATACATGTTATTGTGACCCTGTTATAGAACATATCTTGGTAGTAATAGTCTACACAATAACAGAACATGTCCAACACCATGCATAGATATCCCCAATAACACAGAATATTAGATGTGCAGCAATCACAAAGTAGCCATACCACAGGCACATATGGAAAAATAGTGGCCCTGATAATGGCATGCAGGTGAATAGTTTGTAACAGGCCAGCAATGATAGTGTCCACATAGGAAATATGGCTACAATCACATAGCAGAAAGTGTGGTACAATACAATATCTGTCCCACTGGTAGATAAGCTGTAGCCATACCTAATGAATTGTGTGTACAGTTAGTTGAAGCTGATATGGTGGGGCGGTGACAGAGGTGTGTATTACGAACTCTGGTAACCTTGCTCTATGAGTTGCTCAGACCTGTTTTCATCTTTATGTCTTTCAGCCAAGATGTCGCATGCACGTTTGCCTACTTATTCGGCAGCTGAGAATGAAGTGCTCATCACACACCTAATCCAGCACTACCCAGTGCTGTTTGGCAGGGCTGCCCATGACCAGCAGGAGCGGACCGCCCTGTGGAACGATCTAGTCCACATGGTCAATGATGGTGGACTGCATAACCGAAGTTATGAGCAGGTCCAGCATCATTGTACTGACCTGCTTCACAATGCCCGTCAGTGTGCTCCTGCAGTACAGGGGGATCACCTCGCTACAGGGGGGGGGGCATGCCATCCATCCCCCCTGACACGTGTGGAGGAGCTCCTGGCCAGCCTTGTGGCACATGCCCGTTTGGCCAGCCACCAACCATCAGACATCTTTGTGGAGGTGGGTGTCAACCACACACCGGCCAAGGAGCATGCATGGAAGGACACAGGGCACATCAGTAGACCGCTGTTGCGTATACATCAGCATCGGTACCGGTAGAGCATGCATATCTGACCTCTCATAGATATATTGTTTTGCTGCATAGTAGTGATAAACAGATGTCCAGATGTGGTAGTATTCTGGAAATGTACCGTTGATGTTTTATAATACTGCACACACCCTGTAGCACTGCCACAGGTGTGGCCACTGACATTGCATCTCTCACCCTCTTATGTAGGTCCCTCCAGGATACCATCAAGGCAGCAGCCTGTAGCTTGTGAGTATGGTTTATGCAGATGCTTGCCAACACACCGGGCATGTAATGGCGGTAGTATATTTCATGCACACATCTAACACACCTACCCAGAATGCATGCTGTACATGTGCACATATTGTTGCTGTGAAATGCACTGCATCACAGGGGTTACCATGATGGGGTATTGGAAGGGTATGTCAGACACCTGCATGATAACTAACATCCTGTCATTGCGGAATGTGTCCAAAGGGAGTAACATAATGTTGGGAGACATGGCCTACAGTAGGGACATGTTTGGAACAACACCCATATACAGTGCAACACCAATGTATATACCTGTAGGACACTGGCAACTGCTGCAGTAATACACTATGGCATATGGCATTACAGTAGTCCACATTACCATCTGGGACTAGGCTGTAACATGTGTTGTCAGTGTATGGGACACTGCAAAGTGACACACATGTGTAGAGCATACTTGTCACGCATATGCAAAAAGGTTGAAGGAGGGGGGGGGGGTGTCAGCATGACAAACCAGTGCACTGCAGCAGGGATCCTAAGGATGCTAAGAATGGCAGTATCCGCACAGTCAGGTTCAGGACCTGTGGCAGACATAACCCTACCCCTACAGCAATAGTGATGGTAGTGTGTGAACACCAAGGGATGTGCACATGAGTAGACCTTGCAAGCAATCAAGCAGAGTAGGGTGACATGTGTCGTACAGACTGAACATACACTGGCAATTGCAGATGGCCCACTCTGGTATACCCCCGCCAGGAGTAGTAACTGCTGTAGTACACACAACAAGAGGTGTGTCAAACCGTCATTAGCACACATATGCCCACATAGAGTGTATGTGTCGCGGTCAGAGTCGACATACCTAACACATTCCACAGACATTGCATGTAAAAGTACAGGAGATATGTCACATATCGAGCACATGTACTGTTAAGATATGCAGTGATGTGGTCCCAATGCAGATCACAGATGGGTGCGTCATATCAGGAAGGGTGTGTACACCCCCCATAAAGTACAGTTTTGTACCTACCATAAATGTAGATGTTCGAGGATTCCATTGCTGCAGTCCTTACTATTGGGTATAGTCCGCGTCCAGTCGGCCCGAATACCAGAGTATAAGGCTGACGTCGGTCATGGCGCCTTAGACTGACGTCAGTACGTCAGGGTACTAATGCGCATGACCGACGTCATATCCTCAGTCTTTTCTTGCCCCAGATGTCAGAAGACCCTAAAAAGACAAGGCCCAAAATACCTGCACCAAAAACATGCACAATATATACAAGAATATGTACAAAAATAAAAACATGCAAACTCACCTACACAACCACCCCTAAACACAGAGGGGAAGGAGTTGGACTGCAGCAATGGAATCCTCGAACATCTACATTTATGGTAGGTACAAAACTGTACTATGTTCTTCGTTTTCCATTGCTGCAGTCCTTACTATTGGGTAGAATCCCAAAGCAGAGGTAAGTGAGGCTGGCAAATCATAAAGAAGTAGGAGCTGACAACATGCCTTGCAAAACAGCTGTGGCAAAACCAGCCCTAGACTTAGAGTAAATAGGAAGGTGATAATGCTTAGAGAAAGTATGCACTGAACTCCAAGTAGCTGCTTCCAAAATATCCTTAGTTGCCACCCCCCTTAGAAATGCTGTTGAAGTGGCAGTAGCCCTAGTGGAATGAGGCCTAATCCCAGCTGGAATCTCCTTGCCATGATGGGAATAACAAAATGCAATGCAAAAGCCAATCCACCTAGAAATAGTTTGTTTTGACACAGGCTTGCCCTGTGAACTCAAAGCAAAAGAAACAAACAACTGCTGAGACTGTCTAAAATCCTTAGTCCTGCTTAAATAATAACGCAATTGCCTGTGTACATCTAAAGTGTGCAAAATCTGTTCCCCTTTATTTTGAAGGTCTGCATAAAACGTAGGCAAATGAATAGTTTGGTTTAAAGCCACACTAGAAACCACCTTAGGCATAAAGGAAGGATTAGTACGTAATGATACCCTATCCTTATGGAAAATCAAAAAGGGCTCTACTGCCATAAGGGCCTGCAACTCAGACACCCTTCTTGCAGAAGTAATAGCCAACAGAAAAGCAGTCTTCCATGACAAGTATTTCAATTCAGCAGTAGCTGCAGGCTCAAAAGGTTGTAGAGTAAGTTTTTCCAACACAAAATTGAGATCCCAAGCAGGAGTAGGAGCTCTACGTGGGGTCTTATATTCTTTGCCCTCTAAGAAACTGCTTGAACAAAGGATGCGAAAACAAAGGTGGGTCACAATCATAGTGAGCTGAAATTGCTGCAGCATGAATCTTAATAGAAGAGAAGGACAAACCTTTGTCCAATAACTCAGTAAGATATTGAAGAGCCACACTCAAATTAGGCTCAGAAATCTCCAAATTCTTTGCTGTACTCCAAAATAAAAATCTCTTCCATTTTTCTGCGTACACTCTCCTTGTACTAGGTCTTCTAGCTTCCATAATCACATTTAAAACCTGTTGAGGAAGTTGAGACCTGCTGTGTTTCAACACAGAATATGCCAGGCTGTTAGATGAAGAGAGTGAAGCTTGACATTGAGCAGATGACCGTCCCTCTGAGATAACAGATGAGGAATCAGAGGTAAAGGCCATGGAGGCTTCTTTACCAGACTCCGTAGTAGTGGGTACCAGTGTTGCCGAGGCCAATCTGGAGCTATCAAAATCATCCTTGGCCTGTCTTGTCTGACCTTTAATAGTACCTTTGGAAGAAGAGGCAGAGGTGGAAAGGCATACACATGAAGGTTTTTCCAACTGAAAGACAGAGCATCCACTTTCCAAGCTGTGTGATGAAACCCCTTTGTGCAATACTTTGGCAGCTGGTGGTTTAGTGGAGAAGCGAACAGATCTATGTCTGGAGTTCCCCATGACACTGTCAATTTCTGAAATACATGAAGATCCAGTTTCCACTCGTGGGGATCCATGATTTGTCTGCTTAACACATCTGCTAAGGAGTTCTGTGCTCCTGGCAGAAACCTTGCCTGAAGAGTTAGTTGCAAGCTTAGCAGTCTCCCATAAAATCATTGCTTGCCTGCATAGAGGATAAGAATGTGTTCCCCTTGCTTGTTGATGTACCACATGACAGTTGTGTTGTCTGTTAGAATCAACACCTGCCCTGGAAGAAGTAACTCCTTGAAAGCCAGTAATGCAAACTGGACTGCTAACATCTCCTTCATGTTGATATGTAGATGCTGTAGTCTGGCAGGCCACTTGTCTTGTATCCACTTTCCATTTAAATGAGCTCCCAAGCAATATCCGAGGCATCTGTCGTTAAAATCTGACTTGCCTCTGGCCGGGTCACAGAGAGTCCCTTGTTTAGGTGACATTCCTGAGCCCACCACAAGAATTCTTTTGAAGGCAAGGTATTATTTGAATGACAGTGTCCAAATCCTGGCAGTGCTGTGTCCATACATTTTGAGATACCATTGTAGCTTCCTCATATGCAGTTTGGCATTGGGAAGCACCAGAATACAAGATGCCATGAACCCTAATGCTTGAAGGACTGTCCTTGCAGTCAGCACGGACTGATGAGATAGTTGATGGAAGTAAAGTGACAGACTCTTTTGTTTGTCCGGGGTTAAAAGGCCATCTGGGCTGCTGTATTCAGTCTCACACCCAGAAAGCACATGTCTTGAGAGGGTACTAGACTGGACTTTATTTCGTTCACAGAATACCCTAGGCATCTTAGCACTGCTATAACATATTCCAGATGCTGTAGAAGGTCTTCCTTTCTTGAGCCAGAATCAGGCAGTCGTCCAAGTAAGGATAGATTTGAATTCCTTGAAGCCTGAAGTAAGCTATCACTGGAGCCAGAACCTTTGTGAATACTCTGGGCAGTAGATAAGCCAAAGGGCAATGCAGAGAACTGATAATGAGAATTTCCAGTTCGAAACCGCAGATACTTCCTGCAACTTAGCCTTATAGGCACATGAAGGTAAGCTTCCTTGAGATCTAAAGTTACCATCCAGTGATCTTTGCCCAGCAGAGGTAAAAGTTGTTGTAACGTCAACATCTTGAACTTGGGAATGTCCAGATAAGTGTTGAGGAGATAAATCCAAAATTGGTCTCCACGTGTTCCCCTTCTTTGGTACTAGGAACAGGCGAGAATAAAATCCTAGGCCCCTTTCTGATACAGGGACTGGCTGAATGGCCCCCATCTGGAGTAACTGAGAAACTTGCTTGTGAGCCTCTTTTCTTTGTGGAGGAGGAACGTCCGGCAAGCCTTTGAAAGGGGGCATTGTGTGGAAATAAAACCTGTAACCGTGGTGAATGATATCCAACACCCATCTGTCTTGAGTAATTAAATCCCAATTTTCTTTGAAAAGAGACAGTCTTCCTCCCAAAGGAGCTACCAGACGAGAATCCACTGGTAGCTGAAAAGGCAGGTCATTGGGTCTGTTTACGAAAGGACTGACCCCTGCCCTCACCAGAAGTCTGAGCAGGTGAACTCCCTGATCTAGGCCTAAAAGAACCTTGAGCCCTGCCCCTACCACGTCTAGACCTACCCCTAGACTGGGAATCATAAGCAGGATATGTCCACCCCTTAGTAGGCCAATTTCTACTAAACTTCGGTGGCTGCACCTGCAAAAAATCTTTAACAGTTTGCATAGATTTAGCTTTGTCCTCCATTTTCTTTAAAACTGCTTCCACAGGCGATCCAAACAACACATCAGACTGTAAAGGAGCATCCAAAATCCTTGTCTTAACATGCTCAGCTAAATTCTGATCCTTTAACCAGGCATGCCTGCGAAGAACAGAACTAGTAGCAGCCACCCTCGAGGAGGCCTGTACAGCATCAAAACCACATTGCAAAGAATGCTTACCCACTTGTTCAGACACATGAACCAAATCCAGCAACTCTTTACACTCAATACCTTCCGCCAAAGCATCCACCTTAGATTTCAATTGTGAAAGGAGATAATTTTGATATTTTAGCATGTGAAACTGACAATTCAACGCTCTCATGGCTAGAGTGGAAGAAGTATACACTTTCTTTCCCCACCTATCCAAAGCCCTTGCCTCTTTATCAGTGGGAACAGGATTTTTAACCACAGAAGCTTTAACACCTTTAGGCCCCTGAGAAACAGTTTCTGGGTCCGCCCTAGGACTCTTAAACAAATACTTATGAGCTTGCACCCTATAATACCTATCAGGTTTAACAGGAGCAGGAGGCAAAGAGTCAGGATTCAGGGAAGCCTCTGCAAAACATCTTCCACCACATTCAACACAGGAGGAATAGCTAAGGGCCTATGCTGGGGCAAAACAAGAATTCCCTAAGCCTTTTCCTGGAATCAGAGTAATCCTGGCCTTCCCATTTAAAATGCTCCCTCATGGAATGCAGAGTCTCTGAAAATGAGAAATCCTCAGGAGGAGAAGCTGTAGGAGTGGAATCATCCACATCAGAATCACAATAAGTAGGATACTCCTGCAAGTCTTCCGCAGAAGACTGTGTAGCCTCTGAACATTGTTCAAAACTATCAAACTCGGTTCCACCCTAGGCCTCTTATCAGGCGGGGGCATAGAACCTCTAATCATAGTAATCAAATCTTCGGCCATTTTAAGCATATGTTTCTTAGGTACAGAACCCGAAATGCTAGGAGAAGCCCCCACTGAAACTGAACTAGGCCTACCTCTCAAAGAAGTTTTGGCAACAGAAGGAGAGGCTCTAACTACCTTGGGAAGAGAGGGAAGAACAGTTACCTGAGAAGCCCCCTCAGCCTGGCCTACCTCCTGAGAAGGCACATCCTGTAAAAGTAAAGTTTCTGTCTGAGACTCCATGGAACCTCCTGGCAAAACCTCTGGCTCCACTGAGCCTTCTAAAGAACCGACGTCCGGGACTGCCGGTTCATCAACCCTAGACTTCACAGATTTGTCCTTGCGCTTCTTAGACGAAGCGGGCGTCGGAGCATCCGACGGCATTTTATAATTGCAACGCTTCCCAAACACTAACCTGGCACAGTCTAACCTCCTCTTAATAGTGCGTTTGTTAAACCTAGCACAAGAGCGGCAACCAACAACGTCGTGCTCAGGCCCTAAACAAGGTATACACAAGGTATGGTAATCCCTATGAGGTATCTGTTTCCCACAAGAAATACAGTTATTCACTTTTTCTGACATCCGGTAAAATACTGAGGCAAGAAAAACCAAAATGTTCCCAACGGGTACTTAGCCAACTCTGTTTCGGTCTGAAACTCCGGTTTGAAATATTTCAGAACGCCAACCTGCACTCGCAAAACTGCTTCTGCATCGGACCATGCGGCAAAAAAGACTGAGGATATGGCGTCGGTCATGCGCATTAGTACCCTGACGTACTGACGTCAGTCTAAGGCGCCATGACCGACGTCAGCCTTATACTCTGGTATTCGGGCCGACTGGACGCGGACTATACCCAATAGTAAGGACTGCAGCAATGGAAAACGAAGAACATCCACGGTATGCTCTGATGGTTATTAGTGCAAGAGTATTGGATTGGTCATACATGGTCTGCTGATGTTGAGAGCTGTAAATCAGGAATCAGGGATTCACCAATGACAACTGTTCACATATCATCCCAGGTATGTGCTGCTGAAAAACATAGGGGCTGTGAGTATTAAAGCTGACATAACTGAGACCGTACTACACATTCCGCAATAGGCTGTACACCTGTGAGGTGTGGTGCACAGTACATGGCAGGGTGTAGAACAGGTGCACAGTAATACTGTGTACATGGGTGCAGTGGTATCCAGAGGAAGGGGCATCACCTAGTGACACAGCACATGCATCATACACATGTATACTGTTGCTAGCATGGACTGACTATAGCTGAACTGCATGCTGTTCTGTACCATATGTTCTGCATGTTGATAGATGAGTAATAGGAGGACTGTGTGTACTATCATTGTGCAACCTCATGTGTGTGTGTGTGTGTGTGTGTGTGTGTGTGTGTGCATCCTGGTGGTTAGTTAGTTTGTCTGCAGGGTTACTCTGGTGAAGTGGGGGGAGGTTGATGCATGTAGGATGCGTGTGTGCATGTGTGTGTTTGTGTGGGTGGCCATGTATGCATATGTGAAATTCTGGGGTGTTCACTCAGCTGTACCTCCCTTTGGGACCGTGCAGTACACGGACTTCGACTGCCACATTACAGACCAAGAATACCTGTCATGTGTGTAATCGCAGGACAACTGATAGTATAATATGGTCTGTAGCATGGAACAGGCATCGAGAGGGAAGGTAGACACCAGGTATGCCCTTAATATCACATTCAGCAGGGAGGTCACCTACAACCCACATATGCAGCACTACAGATGCACTGGGGAAATACTAGTCAACACCAGGGAGTGTCTCCATATATTACAGTTGTCACATGATAGGCTGCATGAGCAGCATATCTGGCATGTACTGAGCATTACATACATATGCCACACCAGTGCGTACTATTATGTATAGAACATAGTAGCCCACACATATAGGGCCATGCTCATGATGTCCGAACATACAGAGGGTGCATACTGAATGACAGCAGTGAGGCCATGTAAAACCACTACACACAGGTCAGTCAGGAGATGTAGTAACAGGTCTTGTGGTGTGTCTGCTTGTGTAGACATTTAGAGGACTGATATTTTAAGGAGTGGTATCAATGTATATGTTAACAAGTGTGATGCAGGATGGGGTACCACATGGACATATACGTGGTAGGTATTACGTGGTAGGTATTACAGACACGTGCAAGTGTGTGTGTGTGTGTGTGTGTGTGTGTGTGTGTGTGTGTGTTTGTGTGCTGTACAGGTTTTAAAGTGCATTTACTGTTTTCCCCCATAGGTGGCGAGGTGGGTCAGGGTCCCTTCTGCATGCAATCTGATGTTGGTGTCCATACAGACACCAAAGATGATAGCACTGTTGAGACACAGGTGGGGTTGTCAAGGGCCGATACCGCGCCAACATTTGACATCCCCCTTTTAGCCACCCCAACCCCGCACACAGTTCCAATGCCTACACATACCCCATCACCAGTGGCCATAGTGGAGGGACAGCTGGCATTTGGTGGCAGTGCACAGGAGAGTGTGGTAACCATGCCTACTGTGTCTGGTCGCAGCAGGCATAGCTGGATGTCCAGCAGGGTATCATATAGGTGGATGTCCCAGGGTGCTCGTGGTAGGGCCACTGGCCATCATGCTCCTGGCATAGGTGACATAGCTGGTACCAGCAGGCACATGTTTTAGGCTGTCATGGCCCGCAGGCACGTATGGAACGTTACACCAGACATGGCCTGAGGCTGCAGAGGGCTGCTCTTGCATCTGTAAGCGACAACCTCTGTGAACTGTTGGGTGCCATCAGTGCTTATACAGAGGTGACAGATAGACAGCATGCTGAGATGATGGCCCTCATCGACTGTGGTATGTCCATGCTTCAATGTGTGGTGGGGATGCGGAGATGCCCGCTTGGACGTGGGCCAGCAAAACCAACAGCTGGCAGTCAACATGGACGTGCTAGGACACCAAGGGGCTCACATAGTGGCAGTAACAGGACCTGGTACCAGCAGACATTTGTCATCAGCAGGTGAGAGTAGCACATCAAGGCCTGTACCTGGATGTGCCCATGGAACCCCTGGCAGGCACAGTCCACGTGTCCATGGCCAGAGGCAGTGAACTGCACACCCTGCCAGGTATGGTCTGCAGCTCTCCATAAACACCTGTGTAGGGCAGCCACATGGCAGAACTGTGTGCATGAATACCCAAACACTATGCAAACACACCTAGGGCAACCCCATACCTACACACACCACATCACGAGCTATGAATGACCTGAGATGTACATCTCTGGAATACATGAAACGAGACATGGAGTTCTCCGATCTTGTAGCCCAGGCAGGTATGACCCTAGCCCTGAGTAGCATTCTGCCATCACCCAGAATGATACTGCAAGTACAAGGACAAAATGACTGACTTCAACAATTGGCTAATCTTCTGGTGTCATTCTAAGGGGATCCAGTATCTGTCTGCTTGGGATGACATGGTCGATAGACCATAATGCTTTGCCACAGATGGCCTGCACCTGTCGCTCCTGGGATTCCAGATTCTGGCTAAGGCTCTTGCCGCCCCTATAGTGCCTTATTTAGGCAAGGTTCACATGGCAAATTCACCACCGTAAAAGAAACAGGCAAGCAAAAACTGAGGGTAATGCTACTTAATACTAAAAGTCTAAATCTCAAAATGCACTCACTCGAGGCACTCCTTAAAATGGAGAACATCGATATCTGTGCAGTGACTGCGACCTGGTTCATGGCTCCAGACAGCACCCCTGCACTACCAGGCTATAACTCATACCACACTTTTCGGTCATGTAACCTGGACCGAAACAACAAAGGCGGAGGTGTGTCCATATTCATTAAGGATATCCACACCTCCAGGCTACTTGCTGAGCATAATGCATCCGAGGTTATCCAAATGCAACTAACTCTGGGCAAAACTGCAATCCAAATTGTAGCTTGCTACAGATCCCCCACCATGCCCCAAGATTCCCACTCCTCTTTTCTTGATATACTGGAAAATATTAGGGTTCAACCAAACACCCAAATAATGGGTGTCTTCAACTACCCCACCAATAACTGGGAAAACTACTCATGTACCAACTCCTTAGCTCAACGCTTTCTGGAAATCATAAACTCCAATGCCATGGATCAACTTATCCACACCCCCATCAGCGGCAACAATATCCTAGACTTAGTCACTACCAACATGAGTGACCGGTGTTCCACACCTGAAGTCAACTGCTTCTTGGTCCGATCTGACCATAAACTAATCACCCTTGATATCCACATCCCGCCCACACCCCCCATTAAGGAAACCACAGTAAAAAATTTCTCTAAAGCCAACTTCATGCTTCTTAAGACAGAAGTGGTGAACTTCATGACACTCATGCAGATAGACAATACAGTTACAACTGTTGAATCCTACACAAATGCACTCTATAAGCACTTACACACTTACACTTATCCCAAACAGAACCAAGACTCTATCCTCCAAAAAAAGGAAGTCAATCTGGTGGTCCCCTGCCATAAACAAACTGTGCAACAGGAGGAAGAAACTGTTGTAAAAGAGAGTAAAATCCCATGAGTGGAGGAGCTCCCTGGTCAGCCTCAGTAAGAAGCTGAGATCCCTTATAAGATCCTTCAAAGCTATCTACGAAAACAAAATCACCACTAATTCTAAGGACAACCACAAAGCATTCTATAGCTATGTAAAGAATCTCAATGGCAACACCTAGATCTGCTCTGAGTTACAGCACAATGGCATGAAAATTACAGAACCAACTGATATTGCCAACATCCTGGCAGATAGGTTCAGTGCTAACTTTACCCCCCTCACTCCCTAAAGGGCCCATATCTATACAGGAAGAATGCAGAGTCCCTGTAATCACAACTACGCAGGTAAAAGCTGCACTCTCTAAAGCCAAAAACACAGCATCCACGGGACCAGACAACATCCTAGGCTGCATTTTACATGAACTTCAGAATGAACTGGCTCCCCACCTAAGCACCATGTTCAATAATAGCCTCGCATCAGGCTTTGTGCCCACTGAATGGTGCACAGCAACAGTTATCCCACTCCACAAAGGGGGAGCCACCACTGATCCCGGGAACTATCGCCCTATTAGCCTGATGAGTCTGGTCTGCAAGACCATGGAACGTATCATCATGGAGCTCATAAACAAAGACACTGGTAACCTCCAAACGCTGGATCCTACCCAGTTCGGGTTTGTGAAAGGCAGATCATGTCTCCTGAACCTGATCGACTTCTTTGAGGCAGTCACCAAAGCCATAGATGAGGGTAAGGTGGTTCACACAGCTTATCTTGACCTCGCCAAGGCTTTCAACAACATCCCCCATTCTGGAATTATAGCTAAACTTACTAAACTAGGTATAAATCCCTACGTCACAAGATGGGTTGCCAACTGGCTCACTAAAGGCTGCAGACTCCAAATGTGACTCCAAACCAGTGACAAATGGAGTACCACAGGGTTTAGTCCTGGGACCTCTCCTGTTTGGTATCTACTTCTCTGAAGTACAGGCTAACACAGAAGGGCTCTGGCTAATGAAGTTCGCAGATGACTGCACACTAGGAGCCATAGTCAAGTCCCCAAATGATGTGGACATCCTACAGAAGGGCCTCGCTGAGAAGGATACCTGGTGTCAGAGCCATGGTCTCAAGCTCAATGCCAAAAACTGCAGTGTCATCCCCTTTGGTATAAACTCTGTACCTATGAACTACCACACAGGCAGCAATATACTTAACACTGAATGTGTGATAAGAGACCTTGGGACCCAGGTGGACAGTAGTCTCTCCTTTGATAGCCACATCGCCACAGTAGTCAACAAGTCCTTTTACGTGGCACACCTCATCATAAAAGGGTTCTCATCCAGGAAAAAAGAGGTCATTGTTCTCATCTACTCGACACTCATTTGACCCATTATAGAGTACAACGCTCCTTTTGGAATGTACCTCACAAGACATCTGCAGCAGCTGGAAAGGCCACAGAAGCACCTCACAAAGAGGATTACTGGCCGAACACAAATGCCCTACACTGACCATCTCAAAATACTCCAGCTTTACTCCATAGCATATCGCCTACTCCAAGGTGATCTCTGCCTAACATATAAAGCTATGTCAAACCCAGAGCTGTTGGACATGCTACACCTAAAGAAATCCCAATCCCTTCGAGCTACATGCTCTAGGGACCTAAACCTTGTCACCACAATAAATAGGACATGCTGGAGGGATAGATTCCTGTCCCAGAGACTTCCCATACTTTGGAACAGGCTACCCATCTATGTCGAGCAAAGTCCTTCATTAGCACTCTTCAAGAAAAATTTTGACGAGTGGATGGGAAATAGGAAATACACCCCGGGGATCACTTCTGTGTCTCTGCTCGACAGTGGCACAGGAAAATAACTTTCTTGGGTGGCATAAGCCAGGGAACCTTGTTGGCTTGGCTTACATAGGCCCTTGGGCTGATAGCCTTGTACCTACCTATGAACCTATGAATCACCTCATCCAGCTCACCACAGTACACCCCTCACCCACACACATGGTGTCAAATGTATGGTTCACCCTCGGCCTCTGGAAAACTAACATCACACCCTGTGCATATGATGATACCTATGCCACATCCCTGTCACCCATACTATCAATGCAGGGACAGGCTGATATGGTTCTGATGCACACAGTGACTGTACAACAGTGTACCACAGTACTGCAGTGTAACATGTTGTAGGGAGTAAAGTGCAATGTACATATGGCAGGTAGTGTAGCCATCCAGCAATGATGCCTTACAGTTGTTAGTAAGACTGGTTGGTTGTGGTCTCTATAATGTTATCCATTTGTGTTGTAGGTGTACATGTGTCAGCACGAGGATGCCCTGTGCATATGATGATACCTGTGCCACATCCCTGTCATCCATACCATCAATGCATGGACAGACTGATATGGTTCTGATGCACACGGTGACTGTACAACAGTGTACCACAGTACTGCAGTGTAACATGTTGTAGGGAGTAAAGTGAAATGCATATATGGCAGGTAGTGTAGCCATCCAGCAATAATGCCTTACAGCTGTTAGTAACACTGGTTGTTTGTGGTCTCTATAATATTATCCATTTGTGTTGTCGGTGTACATGTGTCAGCACGAGGATGCCCTGTGCATATGATGATACCTGTGCCACATCCTTGTCATATATACCATCAATGCAGGGACAGGCTGATATGGTTCTGATGCACACGGTGACTTTACTACAGTGTACCATAGTACTGCAGTGTAACATGTTGTAAGGAGTAAAGTGTAATACACACATGGCACGTAGTGTAGCCATCCAACAATGATTCATTATAGCTGTTAGTAACACTGGTTGATTGCAGTCCCTATAATGTTATCCATTTGTATTGTAGGTGTACATGTGTCAGCACGAGGACGGTCTGCAGTCATATTCGACAACGGAGTATGCCACTGAGGTGACACCATGGCTATGACTTATCTGGGGTACAGATGAACACATGTCACAGGTTACTAAACCGGTTATTGCCTGCGCCACATGGACAGGTGACCTGCTGAGACATGTATACCCTGCAACCTGATGTGGACCCATCCACATACAAGCACACTGTTACTTGGCAACACTGGGACTAGATCCCTACCTAGCTATGTAGTGATACTGAAGTGTGTGGCTTACATTGCACACACCACACAGCGTTTAGGGTGAGGTGTGTCCAAGGTTACATGTTACATGCAGAACATCCCCAGACATGTACAGTATGCTAATGGGGGATGCAATGGGTATATATGGACAATACGTAGTATGACATACTGTCATATACACATAACAGCCAGACACACATCCAAGATACCAGCGCCTATTGCTGCTAACTAACTTGACTGTGTGTCCAATGTGTTACAGGTAAGCTGCACACATGGAAAATGTGGTTTCGAAAATTCCAGAGAGCCTTTCAAGACACACATGGTGAACCTTCCTCCAGGGGCAGAGTAGGAGATAACAGTGGAAAATGCCGGCCATGCGGCGGAGGGGTCTGCAAAACCAGAGCGACCGAGTGTCCTTCTTTGTTAAGCCCTTTCAGCACTCCTGAATGGAGGCCCGCCTGTCCCTCTCTGGAGGCAGTTGGGGGTCGCTTATCTTTGTACCCAGACGCCTGGCTAAAAATAACAAAAGACAAGTGGGTAGAAAGTATCATATCCAGGGGTTACTCTATACCCTTTTGCATGCCAGCCCCACTAATGAAAAGGATTCCGGATGTTCCACCCAGTCACAGGAAACAAGCAACCATAAAAGTTCAGAAGTTGCTGGAAAGAAGACTTATCCAACCGGTCCCCGCAGACCAGATGGGATCCAGGACTTGCTCAAGGTTGTTTTGGGTTCCGGGAAAAACAGGGGACTGGACAGTCATACTGGATCTCAGCAGACTGAACAAATCTGTAAGAAAGACAGAGTTCCAGATGGTTACACTGCAGTCGATACTCCCTGTTCTGGGAATGGACGACTGGATGTGCTGTATAGACCTCTGGGATACGTGCTACTGCATAGGAATGGACAGGCCATCCAGGAGTCACCTGCACTTGTGGCTGTGGCCAGTCATTGCCAATTCCGGGCTCTGCCCTTTGGTCTCACTGCGGCCCCCAGGGTGTTCACCAAATGCATGGCAGTGGTTACGGCTCACCTGAGTCATGATTCCGAGTGTTTCCATATTTAGACGACTGGCTCCTAGCTGCCACCAGCAAGCATCTACTTTCACAAGCAAGAGACACCACTTTGAATCTCTGTCCTCATTTAGAAATTACAGTAAACTGCGTAAAATCTGCCTTATTGCCATCTCAACATATCTTTTTTACAGGCGCAGAGTTAGACACTATTATAATGATGGCAAAACTTCCTCCAGACAGGATACAAACCCTTCAAGCACAGGATAGAGGCCTCCTCTTAAAACCAAAGACTCAAGCAAGGACAATTCTCAAAGTAATAGGTACGATGGCAGCAGTGATCAGTGTAATCCCCCTAGCTTGGATGCACATGAGAATCTTACAGTGGCTCCTATTCAACCAATGGTCCATGCAGGAACTTCTGATGTTGCATTAGATAAAGCTAACTGAATCTTGAAGGAGAGACCTACGTTGGTGGCTACACTCAGATCATGTGACTTTAGGTCATCCCTTAGCCTAAGGCATGTGGCAGGATCATGAGGCCCATTTGCATATCGGTGTCCTAGAGATGACAGCAGTGCTTCTGGCGCTGCAGGCATTCCAAGACTCTCTCCTTTGGGAACTGTTGCAATCCAGTTTGGTACATAGACAAACAAGGAGGAGCCAGGTCTTTTCCCCTTTGTTGAGAGGCTCTGAGGATATGGCAGTGGACAACTTCCTCCTAATGCTTTCTGATGGCAAAGCACGTCCCAGGGAGATCCAACATGATGGCGGACAGACTTAGCAGAACAATTCTAATGTCTCACGAGTGGTCCCTGAAATAAGAAGTGGCAGAAATGATTTTCCAAAAATGGGGACAGCCTTGCTGTGATCTTTTTGTCAAGTAAATGAACACAAAATGCAATGGCTACTTTGCCCTAATCCCTGCTCTGGGGGATTCCCCAAGAGATGCACTTGTACACGATTGGCCCCTGGGTCTCCTCTATGCTTCCCCATTTCCATTGATACCCGAAGTTCTTGAGAAAGCCAGTGTTTTGGGAAGGTCCTTAATTCTGATAGCCCTGTACTGGCCTCACCAGGTTTGGTTTCCCCTTCCTATGGCCTCATCTTCAGGAAGAGCCTTGGATTCTGGACCCAGTACCAGATCTCCTGATCCATTTTTCGGGGGCTCTCCATCCATTCCATCAGAACCTCAAGTTGATAGCTTGGCTGCTCCAATTCTAAGTATAGCCAGGCTACAAAACATTTCCTCTGCAGCAGAACATATCCTGATATCTCAGCAAGTGGAAGAGATTGTCAATCTGGGCATTAGAGAATAATACTGATCCTTATTTAGCACTTGTATCTTCCATCCTACAGTTCTTGACAAAGCTTTCTAATGATGGAGCAGCTGCAGCTACTATTCGAGTACAATTAGCAGCAATCTCAAATTTTCATTTTGGGAATGAAGGACCAAATATTATGTCCCACAGACTATCAAAGGCTTTTCTGAGAGGCACTAATCTTTTGAGACCACCCATTAAGCCCCCACTACCACCATGGAACCTGAATTGTGTACTTTCCAGGATAATTCTTCCCCCCTTTGAACCTGCATCATCATGTGACTTAAAGTTTTTAACTTGGAGGACCATTTTCCTAGTGGCTATCACCTCAGCTAGGAGGGTTTCGGAGTTACAAGCATTATCTGTTAAACCCCCATATATGTTGTTCCACAATGACAGGGTGTCACTCCGAGCAAACCCAACCTTTTTACCAAAAGTGTGTTCGGAGTCCAACTTGAACCAGTTTTTTTCCCCAAGTATGGCAATAAGGCAGAATATATGCTTCACCAACCTGATGTTCATAGACAGTTGCATTTCTATTTACACAGAAGAAAAGACTTCAGAAAGATGGATCAGATATTTGTATAATTTTCAGAGTGCAAAAAAGGTCTGCCTGTAGCAAAAACTACTCTATCGAGGTGGCTGTCAGACTGCATTTCGTTCACTTATAAATCAGTAAATGAACAGCTGCCAGCCAAAATAAAAGCTCAGTCTACTGGGGCTGTCTCCACCTCTTCTGCATTTCATGTTAAATTACCAATAGATACCATTTGTGTGGCAACCACGTGGGCAAGGCCTCATACCTTTATCGCTCATTACAGGGTGTATTTGGTCTCCAGGGACAGGGCCTCCTTTGGATCTACTGTCCTGAAGAATATACTCCCGTGAACCACCCAAGAAAATTGGTGCTAGGGACGCTGTCCCATCAGTACAGAATGTAGGTGAGATAGGACAACTTCACATGAAGAAGTTATGTACCTACCATAACATTCCATGTGAGTTGTCCATCTCGCCTTCATTCTTACAACCCTCCCTCTTACCCCAGCCCTGGTTTCTACAGGATCAAGAAGTTACTGATTGGCATCTGTTGTGCTTTGACCCTCTTCTGGTTTTATAAATAATAGGGAGTTACATGCGAGCATTAGTATACAACAAAGAAGATCTGAGGAAGGCACCAGAGTATCATGGGATAGGGAGTTAGCCATGAGATGGTTGAAGATCTCGAGCTTTAGTAAAAGGTCGAGTTGGAACTGAAGATCGGTTCTGAACCCATCAGTACAGAATGAAGGTGAGATTGACAACTCACATGGAACATTATGGTAGGTACATAACTTCTTTTTTGTTAGACTTGCAGTTTCTGTGGTACCATGGCTGCATTCTGAGTTCAGTTATAATATACATGCTCAGATTCATCTCTAGAGTCTAAAATCAGATTTTCCATTTCAGAAAAAAGTATAGCTGCATGGAGTTCTTATCCTCTGTTGAAAGTGGATGAGAACATAAAAGCTCACTGCTTTTATCTTTTATTTTTTTTTTACCAGAATTGTGTTTTAGTATTTCTGGTGCCAGTACTATGTCATGTGTAACTCATCCCATCATTCCTGTCCCACATACACGAAAATAAACAAAGATGAACAGTAATTTGCATTCTGAGGGTTGCTACTTGCATTTATGTGTAAATTTCTGACTTTGTTTCTTTTTATTCATGCTAACAATGGATGTGCACAATCTTTATCTTCACAATAAAACTAAAAGATATCTCATCTGTTTAAGCTTGGAAAAATTGCTGAACATAGACATTTAAAAAAGCCTGTAGTTTGATACAACCCTGAAACTGCAGTAAGTTCAGTTCAGCTGCTTTCATCTTGACCATAAACTTGACAACTCACCTGCTTATGCTTGGGAACCCTGCTGCATTGACATTCAAAAGAATCCTGTAGGTTAATACAGCTCTGAAACTGCAATAGTGTATCAAACCTCAGCTCAGCTGCTTTCTCATTTGCCTAAAATTAAGACAGCTCAGCTGTTTTAAGTTTTGGAACTACTGAACATAGAAATTCAAAAAAGCTTATAATTTAATAGAGCCTTGAAAGTGTAACAGTATCTCAAAAAATTCAGCTGATTTGCTTTCCCTTCATCATAAAATTAAAAGACAGTTGAACTGGCAATATGCCGAAAACAGGCATTATAAAGAACCCTGTGGTTTAATACAGCCCTAAAACTTCAGCAGAATCTCAAAACAGGCAGGGTTTTCTTGTATCATTGCTTGAAAGTGTATCTTCTTGCTGTTAGCTGATGACCACTGACTGAAAATGGTTGTCTCCTCTGCACCAAGAAAAAAACATTAAATGATAAAAACATACACAATACTGCATTTGCCATTGTAGGAAAAATAATAATGATGCATGCTTTATTAATAATTTGTTATTTAACCCCATTTTGTTAACTTTTATGCTAACTTGCAAACATATTACCAGTTCCTGTTTTCACTCTTCCTTGGCAATATTTCATTTGTTCCCTTCTTCCAGGGTGCCTGCATTGTAGGCTTTCTCCAACAGAAGGTGCCATATTTTCATTTAGTAGCTGACCAATTTACATGCATCGTGATTGCCTTTTTTGATGGTCAGTGTACTGTTTGTTTCTGGAAGATTACTGCCTTGGTAATAGCCTGATTCACTCCACTTCATTACAGTCAGCTCCACTTCACTACATTCTCTTAACCCCATTCTCACCCTCCCCTGCATCATTTCCTTTATAACCTGCAAAATATCTCCACCAAAGAACATCAATAAAAATGAAGTCATTCCCTACTCCAAAACTCTGCCCTCCTCCACTCTCCTTCCACTTCCAATCCATCCATGAAATTCACATTACTTATAGCTTTTCTTTACCTTTAAAAATAACATCACTGTACTTTTGTTACTTCCTCAACATTAATGGCTCCAAAATTTAAGCAATGCATGACTATAAAAGGCAACTGCACTGCTCTACTTTTTACCCTAGCCCTAATGCTAGAGCTACTTACTATAGTAATTTTTAGTTTTTTTAACATACTTTGTGACTGTATCCCTGCACTCTACAGTGAGGTGCAGAAGCCATAAAATGTGAATCAACAACCCCAACAAAGGAGCACAATACAACACAATGAGACCTAACCTCCTGTAGCTAAAACTCATCCCAGAGAAACCAGGTCAGCAAGTCACAAAGAGCACTTTATATGTTCCACTATGATAATTGCCTCAAGAGTATAACAAATTACTGAATCTGTTTATTAAATATTAAGTATATATTAAATAAAGCTTCTTACCAAACTGGCTAAACCCATACCAAATTGGACCAGGGAAAAGTATCTTTGTACTTCACCTGGGCTTTATATTGCTGTGACGTAAATCCCCAAAATTGACCCCTGTTCAGCTCTTACTTCTCTGCTTGTACCCTCCATTTCTATTACTTCAAGTCTCAGTTACAATGGCAACTATCCTTGCAACCAGAACACTAATTCACCTACTTCTCAAGCATCTCACAAGTGCATCACCCACTTCGCTAATGTTAAAACTAATATTAAAACATTTTTTCAGGGCAACAGCTGAAACAACTCCCAAATTAGACTGTAAAACTCAAGAGTTGAATAATAAATACAGTAAAATAATTCACCAAAATTCACACTGTGTAAAAAATAAAGTAGATTCCCTAGAGGCTTACAAAACTGAAAATCAAAAAAGACTCAAGTTCACACAGATAAACCAACCAGGACAAGTTCAAAATCAGAAAATCAAAATGATCTAGTCACAAGCAGTCCAAGACCAGAGTAGAGCAGCAGAGAATGTATTAAAACACACATTTTCAAATACACCCTCAAAATAATACATGTCATGCTGTTTGACCCTCTCAGTTACTCAATTCAGATGTGTACAAACACCATCTGTTAGGCAGTAATGCTTGTATGTAAAAAGTACAGTTTTGTACCTACCATAAATGTAGATGTTCGAAGATCCACATTGCTGCAGTCCTTACATATGGGTAGTCCGCTGTCCTTGGTCGGCCCGAATACCAAAGTATTAGGCTGACGTCGGTCAAGGCGCTTAAAACTGACATCAGGACGTCAGGGTACAAAAGCGCATGACCGACGTCATTTCCTCAGTCTTTTCTTGCCCCAGATGTCAGAAGGCCCTAACAAGAAAGGCCACAGCCAAAAAAACAGCAAAAACTAACCAACCACCCGTACACCAACCATATTTACAATATGTACAACACAAACCACACCACCACCTTCAACAACAGAGGGGAAGGAGGGAGGGTAAATTGGACTGCAGCAATGTGGATCTTGAACATCTACATTTATGGTAGGTACAAAACTGTACTATGTTCTTCATCTCACATTGCTGCAGTCCTTACATATGGGTAGAATCCCAAAGCAGAGGTAAGGGAGGATGGCAAAACTATAAAGCATTAGGAGCTGCCAAAATGCCCTGTAAAATTGCAGTGGCAAATCCAGCCCTAGATTTAGAGTAAAGTGGAAGGTGGTAATGCTTAGAGAAAGTATGCACTGAACTCCAAGTAGCTGCTTCCAAAATATCTTTAGTAGCCACCCCTTAAAAGGCTGTAGAAGTGGCAGTAGCCCTAGTGGAATGAGGCCTAATCCCAGCTGGAATCTCCTTACCATGATGGGAATAACAGAAAGCAATACAAAACCAATCCACTTAGAAATAGTTTGTTTTGAAACAGGTTTGCCCTGAGAACCCAAAGCAAAAGAAACAAACAACTGCTGAGACTGCCTGAACCCTTTAGTTCTGCTCAAATAATATCGCAACTGTCTGTGTATATCCAAAGTGTGCAAAATCCTTTCCCCTTTATTTTGGGGGTTTGCATAAAAAGTAGGCAAATGAATAGTTTGGTTTAAAGCCACACTAGAAACCACTTTAGGCATAAAAGAAGGGTTAGTACGCAAAGACACCTTATCCTTGTGGAAAATTAAGAAAGGCTCAACTGCCATAAGGGCCTGTAATTCAGAAACCCTTCTCGCAGAGGTAATGGCCAACAAAAAAGCAGTCTTCCATGATAAATATTTCAACTCTGCCGATGCTGCAGGCTCAAAAGGTTGTAGAGTGAGTTTCTCCAACACAAAATTGAGATCCCAAGCAGGAGTAGGAGCTCTACGTGGGGGTCTTATATTCTTTGCCCCTCGAAGGAATTGCTTAAACAAAGGCTGAGAAAATAATGGTGGGTCACAGTCATAGTGAGCAGAAATTGCTGCAGCATGAACCTTTATAGAGGAGAAAGACAAACCTTTTTCCAATAACTCAGTAAGGTATTGAAGCGCAACACTTAAATTAGGTTTAGAAACATCAAAGTCCTTTGCTGTACTCCAAAATAAAAATCTCCTCCATTTATCTGCGTAAACTTTCCTTGTACTAGGCCTTCTGGCCTCCAAAATAACATTCAAAACTTGTTGTGGAAGCTGAGACCCTCCAGGGTTTAAAACAGAATATGCCAGGCTGTCAGATGTAGAGAATGAAGTTTGACATTGAGTAAATGACTGTTCTCCTGAGACAGCAGGTGAGGAATCGAAGGCAAAGGCCATGGAGGCTCCTGTACCAGACTTCTCAGTAATGGGTACCAGTGCTGTCGAGGCCAATCTGGAGCTATTAAAATCATGTTTGGCTTGTCCTGTCTGACCTTCAGCAGTACCTTTGGGAGGAGAGGCAGAGGTGGAAAGGCATACACGTTAAGATTGCTCCAATTGAATGAGAGAGCATCCACTTTCCAAGCTGTGGGATGAAACCTTTTGTGCAAAACTTTGGCAGCTGGTAATTTAGTGGAGAAGCGAACAGATCTATGTCTGGAGTTCCCCATAACACTGTCAATCTCTGAAACACATGAGGATCCAATTTCCACTCGTGGGGATCCATAATTTGTCTGCTCAACACATCTGCTAAGGAGTTCTGTGCTCCTGGCAGAAACCTTGCCTGAAGATTTAGCTGTAAACTGAGAGCATTCTCCCACAAAATCATTGCTTGTCTGCATAGAGGATAAGAATGCGTTCCCCCTTGCTTGTTGATGTACCACATGACAGTTGTGTTGTCTGTTTGAACCAACACCTGCCCTGGAAGAAGTAAATCCTTGAAAGCCATCAATGCAAATTGGACTGCTAACATCTCCTTCAAGTTGATATGTAGATGTTGAAGTCCGGCAGGCCACGTGTCTTGTACCCATTTTCCATTTAGATGAGCTCCCCAAGCTTTGTCTGAGGCATCTGTCGTTAAAATCTGACTCGCCTCTGGCCGGGTCACAGAGAGTCCCTTGTTTAGGTGACATTCCTGAGCCCACCACAAAAATTCCTTTTGAATGCAAGGTATTATCTGAATGACAGTGTCCAAATCTTGGCAGTGCTGTGTCCATACATTCTTGAGATACCACTGTAGCTTCCTCATATGCAGTTTGGCATTGGGAAGTACCAGAATACAAGATGCCATGAACCCCAAGGCTTGAAGGACTGTCCTTGCAGTCAGCCTGGACTGGGGAGACAATTGGTGGAAGTAAAGAGAAAGATTCTTTTGTTTGTCCGGGGTCAAAAGGCCATCTGGGATGCTGTATTCAGTCTCACACCCAGAAAGCACATGTCCTGAGAGGGTACTAGACTGGACTTTATTTCGTTCACAGAATACCCCAGGCATCTTAACACTGCCATCACATACTGTAAATGATGAAGAAGTTCATCCTTTTCTTGGGCCAGAATCAGGCAATCGTCCAAATAAGGATAGATTTGTATTCCTCTTAGCCTGAAGAAAGCTACCACTGGAGCCAGAACCTTCGTGAACACTCTGGGCGCAGTAGATAAGCCAAAGGGCAATGCAGAGAACTGATAATGTGAAGTCCCAGCCCGAAAACGCAGATACTTCCTGCAACTGGGCCTGATAGGAACATGAAGGTAAGCTTCCTTGAGATCCAGAGTCACCATCCAGTGATCTTTGCCCAGCAGAGGTAAAAGCTGTTGTAACGTCAACATTTTGAACTTGGGAATGTCCAGATATGTGTTGAGGATAGATAAATCCAAAATTGGTCTCCACGTGTTCCCTTTCTTTGGTACTAGGAACAGGCGGGAATAAAATCCTAGGCCCACTTCTGGCAGAGGGACCGGTTGTATGGCCCTTATTTGAAGTAGCAGAGAAATTTGTTTGTGAGCCTCTAGTCTTTGCTGAGGAGGAACGTCCGGCATGCCTTTGAAAGGAGGCAAGGTATGGAAATAAAACTTGTAACCTTGGTGTATGATATCCAATACCCATTTGTCTTGGGTAATCAAATTCCAATTTTCCTTGAAGAGTGCCAACCTTCCTCCCAAAGGTGCTGCCAGGCAAGAAGGATCTGGCAGCTGAAAAGGTAGGTCATTGGGCCTGTTTACGAAAGGACTGGCCCCTGCCCTCACCCGAAGATTGTGCAGGTGAACTCCCTGTTCTAGGTCTGAAAGAGCTCTGAGCTCTGCCCCTACCACGTCTAGATCTACCCCTAGACTGAGAATCATAAGAAGGATACGTCCACCCCTTAGCAGGCCAATTCCTACTAAACTTGGAGGCTGAACTTGCAAAAAATCTTTAACAGCCTGCATAGACTTAGCCTTGTCTTCCATTTTCTTCAAGACTGACTCCACAGGTGAACCAAACAACACATCAGACTGTAAAGGAGCATCCAAAATCCTTGTCTTAACATGGTCAGATAAATTCTGATCCCTCAGCCAGGCGTGCCTGCGAAGAACTGAACCAGTGGCAGCCACCCTAGACGAGGCCTGTACAGCATCAAAACCACATTGTAAAGAATGCTTACCCACCTGTTCAGAAACATGCACCAAATCTTGTAATTCCTTACATTCAATGCCTTCCACCAGAGCATCCACCTTAGACTTTAATTGAGAAAGAAGATAGTTTTGATATTTCAACATATGAAACTGGCAATTCAAAGCCCTCATAGCTAAGGTAGAAGATGTATAGACTTTCTTTCCCCATCTATCCAAAGCTCTGGCCTCTTTATCTGGAGGAACCGGATTTTTTACAACAGAGGCCTTGACACCCTTAGGTCCCTGACTAACAGTTTCTGGGTCCGCCCTAGGACTCTTATAAAGATATTTATGAGCCTCAGGCACCCTGTAATACCTATCCGGTTTAACAGGAGCAGGAGGCAGAGAATCAGGATTAAGTGAAGCCTCTGCAAACACATCTTCCACAACATTCAGAACAGGGGGTATAGCCAAGGGCCTATGCTGGGGTAAAAGCAAAAATTCCCTAAGTCTTTTCCTGGAATCAGAGAAGTCCTGACCTTCCCACTTAAAATGTTCCCTCATGGAATGAAGAGTCTCAGAAAAAGAAAAATCCTCTGGAGGAGAAGCAGAAGGAGTCGAATCATCTGCATCAGAATCAGAATAAGGAGAGTACTCCTGCAAGTCTTCAGCCGAAGACTCTGAAACATCCGAAGCCTGCTCAAAACTCCCCAACTCTGGCTCCACCCTAGGCCTCTTATCAGGAGGGGGCAAAGAACCTCTAATCAGAGTAATCAAATCTTCTGCCATTTTAAGCATGTGCTTCTTGGGCACAGACCCTGCTGAACTAGGAGTGACACCAACAGAAGCTAAACCTGGCCTGCCTCTGGGAAAAGCCTTGGAAACAGAAGGAGAGGGCCTAACCACCCTAGGAAGGGAGGGGAGCACAGTAACCTGAGAAGCCCCTTCAGCCTGACCTGCCTCCTGAGAGGCCACATCCTGCAATATCAAAGTCTCCCCTTGGGACTCCAGAGAAGCCTCCGTCGGAACCACCGGTTCCACTGACGCCTCTAAAGAACCGGCATCCGGAACGGACGACTCATCTTGCCTGGGATTAACTGCTTTGTCTTTGCGCTTCTTCGAAGAAGCGGGCGCCGGAGAATCCGACGGCATATTATAATTGCACCGCTTCCCGAAGACCAGCCTAGCACAATCTAATCTTCGCTTAATAGTGCGCTTATTGAACTTAGCACAAAAGCGGCACCCAACAACGTCGTGCTCAGGCCCCAGACAAGGAATACACAAAGAATGATAATCCCTATGCGGTATCTGTTTCCCACAAGAAATACAGTTATTCACTTTTTCTGACATCCGGTAAAACACTGAGGCAAGAAAAAAACCAAAATATTCCCCAACGGGGTACTTAGCCAACTTTGATTCGGTCTGAAACTCCGAACTCGAAAAATTTCAGAACGCCGAACGGCACTTGCAACGCTGCTTCTGCATCGGACCATGCGGCAAAAAAGACTGAGGAAATGACGTCGGTCATGCGCTTTTGTACCCTGACGTCCTGAAGTCAGTTTTAAGCGCCTTGACTGACGTCAGCCTAATACTTTAGTATTCGGGCCGACCGAGGACAGCGGACTACCCATATGTAAGGACTGCAGCAATGTGAGATGAAGAACATCTTACAAGTTGCATTGACTGTGTCAGCAGTAAATCATCTCACACTTTGTGGAAAAGCAACATTTCCAGACCTGACTGCAGACAAATCATTGTTATAATAACATAACTCAAATGATAATGCATTCATCACACCCACCCAGCTACCCTGCTATGTCAAGAGCTCAAGCAGAGTTCCGTGTTAACATTTAAAGGTTAAAAAGCATCAGTGCTTTCTTGCCACCAAAGTGTGCTCCTTTGATGGGCTTTTTGGGACTGTCATTCAGTTTGGAATCTTTTAAGACTAGGAGGATAAATTTTCTGCTGAGGAAAACTTTCCAATATTTTATTTTTGAGGAAAACTAGTGAGCTTATGTTGTTCCCTCCTTCCTTCCTGACTTATGGGTTATCTGCCATAAGCAGATCCAGGTGGGCTACAAAGTTTCAGTGTCTGCAGTGCTTAAGCTCTCCATCTGCATTAATGCTTAGCACTACTCCTTAATTGTCATTTGCCATTCTAACATCAAACATGATTCTTCAGCATTCTGCCTGAGTAGTGTTTTTGGATCTAGATAAGTGAAGCTTTTTCTACTCTTATTCTTCCCTCTTTGTCCTAAAGCAATTACTTTTTTTGTTACCAGATTTTTCCATATTTTTGCCACATTTACCACAGTTTACAGTGTTTGACTCTCTCTCTCTCTCTCTCTCTACTTTGAGTCAGAGATCTTCTTAAACCTGTTTTCTATTTATCTCTGGATGGATTGTGATGGAAAAGGGCTCAAGGTTCACAAAGTGTTTCAAATGTAGACACAAGGTTCCGCCACAGGACCCGCAACCTCATTGTGTTTTCTGTCTTAGCCCTGAACTCTTGAACACAAATGCCAATATCTGTTTAGATTTAGGCCAGGTGACCCCATTAAACAGAAAGAACAAATTTATCCTGAGAGGCCTTATCCCCAGTTCAGCAGAAGATTTGGGCAGGCCTACTTATGAGTCATCACACACTAGGTTACCCAAAGGCATGGACAAGCAAAGTGGCAAGTCTGGTGATAAGAACAAAGAAAAATTAAAGGATAAAAATGAGGACAAGAGTAGGTGAAAAGGAAAAACAGGAAAAAGAAGTTATGTACCTGCCATAATGTTCCATGTTAGTTGTCTTCTTCTCGCCTTCTTTCTTACTGGTTGGGTTTGGAGCCGATCCTCGGCTCCGACTCGGCCATCTTCAAAAGCTCGAGAGCTGCTTACTGGCTCGTGGCCCCCCTATATCCCATGATGCCTGGCGCTAGATACCCAGATCTCGTTTGGTAAGTCTAACTGCAGACATAGTAATAAAGGAATCCTATCCTAGAATGCATAAATCCTACTGGAGAGACTACTAGTCAGAAAGGAATAGCCAGAGAAGACTCAGCCAGTGAAAAATCAAGAGGAACTCTTCTCGATCCACTAGGATAGGGGGATGGAGGGTGGGACACAAGAAAGAAGGTGAGAAGAAGACAACTAACATGGAACGTTATGGTAGGTACATAACTTCTTTATGTTGTTGCCTATCTCACCTTCATTCTTGCTGGTTGGGACAGCGTCCCTAGCACCTAAAGTCCTGGTTGGCTCATTGGAACAGACTTTTCAGAACAGTGGAACCAAAATCAGCTCTGCTCCTGGAAACCACATCCAACTTGTAATGCGAAATGAAAGTATGCGGGATGGCCCACGTAGCCGCAGCACAAATAGATTCCATGGGCAATCTAGCCTGAAAGGCCATCGAAGTGGATAAAGCTCTGGTGGAGTGATCTTTTGGTTTAACTGGCAATTCTTTATTCCTCAGTTGACATATAAATGTGATGATAGAAGTCAACCACCTGGATAAGGTTACTTTGGAGACTGGAAGACCTTGTTTACCGACTGCATAAGACAGGAAAAGTTGGTCCGATTTTCTAATGTCCTTAGTTCTATGCAAATAAAAGCGTAGTTGCCTGTGAACATCTAACTGATGCAACTTATATTCCGCCCTGTTGGAGTGGTTAGGAAAAAACACAGGAAGGTCTATGGACTGATTCAAGTTACTCTCTGAAGAGACCTTAGGAAGGAAGGCAGAATTAGTTCTGAGAGCAACCCTGTCATTGTGGAACACGAGGTACAGAGGACGGATAGAAAGAGCCTGAAGTTCCGAAACTCTTCTGGCTGAAGTAATAGCTACCAGAAAAAGGGTTTTCCAAAATAAGAACTTCAAGGAACAAGTAGCTGCAGGTTCGAAAGGGGGCAAAATTAGAGAAGCTAAAATCAAATTTAGATCCCATGGTGGTGGAGGATCTCTCATTGGGGGCCTGAGCAGAGTGGATCCTTTGAGAAAGGCTTTACATAGCTTATGAGACATGATACTGTTTTCCGACAGGCCAATGTGAAAATTTGAAATTGCAGCTAACTGAACTCTAATTGTAGCAGAAGCGGACCCAGCATAGAAGAGTTCTGCAAGAAATTCCAAAATGTGGTGTACAGGGGCTGAAAAGGGGTCTATACTCTTAGCCTCTGCCCAGGAAGAAAAATGTTTCCACTTACTAGCGTAAGTTTTTCTAGTCGTAGACTTGTGTGATGACAAAATGATTTCGCACACAGAGGGGGAGATATCTGGAAGCCTGGCCAAAGTTGGAAGTGGAGCAACCAAGCAGTGAGCTGGAGAGATCGTAGGGATTGGTGCAGCCTGCCCGATTGATGAATCAGAAGGTCTGGAACTAGATCCAGAGTCCAAGGCTGCTCGAGAAGATGGCGATGCAGGAACGGGAACCATATTTGTTGAGGCCAGTAAGGAGCAATGAGGATCATTTTGCAGCCCAGTACGATAGCTTTCTTTATTACCTTCGGGATTAGGGGAAAAGGAGGGAATGCATAAAGAAGTCTCTGAGGCCAATCGTGGACTAGAGCGTCTCTGGGGGAATGCCCTGGAAGTGGAAGGAGAGAGAAGAAATTGCTGCACTTGCTGTTGAAGGGAGTTGCAAAAAGGTCGCAGCAAGGTTGGCCCCATTTGCAGAAGATTTGGTCGGCAACTACCTGATTCAGAGACCACTCGTGAGGCATGAGAATTGCTCTGTTCAGCCTGTCTGCTATGACGTTGGACCTCCCAGGGATGTGCGTTGCAATCAGAAACCAATGGGAAACGATCGCCCACTGCCAGAGTCTGAGTGCTTCTCGACATAGGGGGTAGGACCTGGTTCTGCCCTGCTTGTTGATGTACCACACTACTGACATATTGTCCGTTTGAATTGCAATGGTCCCGGGAGGAAGAGAGTCCTGAAGAGCTTGCAACGCTAAGAGCATGGCCCTCATCTCCAAGACATTTATATGCAGATGGTACTCGTGAGGTTGCCAGGTGCCTTGGACTGTTCTGTCCTGATAGTGCCCCCCCCCCAATCAGGGAGGCGTCCGTGGTCACCGTAGCAACTGGAGGGGGGGGAGTACAAATGGTCTGCCATGGGACACTGATGTGGAGACCATCCACCACGCAAGGTGCTTCTTGCATGCTTGTGTGATCATAATCATGTAAGACATGGGAAGCTGCTGGAAGGACCATTGGGTGAAAAGAAGCCACTGGAGAATCCTCATGTGAAAACGAGCTAGAGGGGCAAGTATGATCGTGGTTGCCATGAGACCCAGAGTTTGGAGGACAAACCTGGCTTGAATTCTTTTGCATGCTAATAAAATCTTCACATGTTGGCGAATCACTAATACCCTGTCTGGTGGGAGGCTCGCTGACATGTCTTTGGTATTTAAACTTGCGCCTATAAAGGTGATCGATTGACAGGGTGACAAGCAAGACTTTTCAAAATTTATTGTGAAACCTAGCCTGGAGCAAGTGTCGGTAGTGCAGTCTCTGGCTCGCAGAAGGTGATGTCTGGTGGCAGCAGAGAGGAGCCAGTCATCTAGATATGGAAACACCTGGAATCCTTGCCGTCTCAGGTGAGCGGTAACTACTGCCATACATTTGGTGAACACCCTGGGGGCTGTGGTGAGACCAAAGGGCAGAGCTCTGAACTGATAATGGCTGGCTCCCAGCCGGAAGTGAAGGAATCTTCTGGAGCGTCTGTCCATTTTGATGTGGTCGTACGCATCCTGAAGATCTATAGAGCACATCCAATTGTCCTGACCAGGAAGGGTAAAATGGACTGTAGCGTGACCATCCGGAACTTCATTCTTTGTACAGACCTGTTCAGTCTGCTGAGATCCAGAATGGGTCTCCAGTCCCCTGTCTTTTTTGGTACCAAAAAGAACCTTGAGTAAATTCCGGATCCTTGTTGGTCTTCTGGGACTTGCTGGATGGCCCTTTTTCTTAACAGTTTTGAGACTTCTTGAACTGCTTGGTCCCTTAGATTGGGTGGAACGTCTAGAAGGGACTTGTTTGACCTTAAGGGGGTAAGAACAAAGGGAATTCTGTAGCCTCCGGATATAACAGACTGTACCCATTTGTCTTGTGTTATGTCTTGCTAGGCTCTTGGGTACAGTGATAATCTTCCCCTGACTGCCTCCAGAGGTGGGCAGCCGGGCAGCCCTTCAGGGATGCTGGAAGGGCTTCTCAGAGAAGGATTCTCTGCTGCCCTGATTTTGCAGACCCCCTCTGCCACGAGGGCGACGTCTATTATTGTTCCCTCCTCTGCCCCTGGATGGGAACTCACCACGTGTGTCCGGCAAGGCTCCCTGGGATTTCCAGAACCACATCTTTCCACTCTTCTGACCCTTGGGATATGGTCTGGAAGGAGTGGAAAAACGGACTCCTACGGTAGAGAGAGTCTTGCCTTCCTGCTCACACCTGGTAAGGGTATCCTTCACCTGTGATCCAAAGAGAGAGGAACCATCAAAGGGGGTGTTGGTGAAAGACGCTCTGAAAGGTTCCGCAAAGTTACATAGCCGCATCCAAACATGCCTCCTTAGGGCAACGCCTGTGGCTGCGGCTCTACTCGCACCATCGGCTGCATACAAAATGAGCCTCATGGAGGAGTTTACCACTGAATTAAGAGTCGCCAGCTGGGAGGCTGCCTTAGCCTCAGCTGACGGATCTTGAAGTATCTCCAAGCTCTTTAAGGCGATCCCTCTGAAGAAGGGTAAAGTGACACAGATAATTCAGGGACCTCATGGAAAAGGTCGCTGAAGAGAACATCCACTTCCCATATCTGTCCACCGTCCTGGACTCCTTGTTAGGGGGATGGACAGATGAAGACGTTTCTGGCAACTCCTTTGTGGCCGCCGCTACCACCATGGCATCAACGGGGACACCTACGGTCAAAAACTGTTTGTCCTGTGGTGCAGTAATGAATTTGGCAGGTCTTCTAGGGGTCGGTTCCACTGTGTCTGAAGATGACCACGCCTTCCGAGCCACCACAGACATCAGTGGGTTGAAAGGCAGAGACACCCAGGAGGTGGAAGGTCGGGATCCAAACGCATCCAGGAATATCGACTCATCTGCGGAAGGGCTTAGGGCAATCCAGTTTCCCCTCTGCCTAAGCATCTCAAGGATGTCTGAGAAGGAGACATCTTCAGAGGGGGAACTTGGGAACCCTTCCGACTCCTCTAAGTCGGTATCTGATGTGACAGACTCGGGGGAGTCAACATGCTTCCTCTTGCATTTCCTCTTGCGAGGTGGCTCCTCTGAATGATCAGGGGAGGCCTCAGGGGTGTCCTGGATCCAACGCTCCAGGACACCCCTTTTCCGAGGAGGATACACCCAAAGGGGTGTCCTGGAGCATTGGATCCCCACGCTTGGGGTCTGGAAGAGGGGCAGACGCTGACGCAGGCACCATAGGGGGAGGAGCCGATGGGGTCGATCGTGGGACTGACTCGGGGGTCAGTACACTCCTCATCTCCTCGAAGGCGCCCCTGCCCGGACGCAGAGAGGTCCCCGGTTCCGAAGAAACCAGAACCCCTCCCCGCACCGAGAGGGACAGCTCTGAGGCAGATGTGGGAGCTGAGCTCACTGAGCCGAAGCCCCGAGGGGGAGAGTGGGGTCAGACAAGGGTCCGATGCCACTCGCCCCCTTGGAGCCGACGAGGGAGTCTCCGCGCCCAGATCCCTCCAGGGACGGTACCATGGAAGGGATCAGAGCCGAAGACGGAACCGAAGGAGAAGGTATCGGAGCCGATGGTTCCACGACTCGAACCCCAATGAACTCCGGCTCCGAGCTCAAAGGATGAGTCAGAGGAGGAATATCTACAGACGTGGACGGAGCCGACACCTGATGAGGGGGGCTGGACAACATTTTGGCTTGGGCCTGCAATTTTAGCAGCCTACTGACCACTCTTTCCAAGTCATGGTCCGAAAGTCTTGAGGACTGAGAAGAGTGGGATGAGCGATGACTACGCTCCGACTGGAGCAGAGGTGATCTCAGAGCCGAATGTATCGACTCCAAAGAAGGAGACCTGGATCTTTTTTGACTCTCAGACAGCTCCGAGGAACGTATTGGAGCCGACTGAGAGGGAGGAACATCGGTTCCAGCTGGAGCCAAGATGGATGGTATAGCTTCACCCAACGAGGGATCCGAACTGGGAGCCGAAGGTTTAGGTGGCCTGGAAGATTTCATGGGCTGAGCCTTAGCTGGTGAATCTTGGGGCTTAAGCAAACCCCTCAGGATCAACTTGTTTTTGCGCTCCTGCAGGACTCTTGGACTGAAAGCATGGCAAATCGAGCAAGAGACCTGCAGGTGCACGGAGCCCAGACAATAAACACAAGATGTGTGACCATATGTCAGAGACATCTTCTGACAGCATGAGTCACACTTCTTGAATCCGGACGGCTTAGGATCCTTGGACATCCTGAAGGAAAACCAAGGAAGAAGAAACACACACGGAAAGGTTAAAGTAACTAACCACTAAAAATTACAGACTACAGTTACCACAACCAAAAAACTACCAGCAGTACTACAAACAAAAAATGAGAAGTTATGTACCTACCATAACGTTCCATGTTAGTTGTCTTCTCTCGCCTTCTTTCTTGCTTGATGGGTTCGGAGCCGATCCTCGGCTCCGACTCGGCACTTGCTAAGCTCGAGAGTCACTTTTACCAGCTCGAGGCAGCCCCATATCCCATGATGCAAGGCGGTAAGTACCCAGATCTCGTTTGATGACAAAAGGCAATAGCACCTAGCATAATAACTTCCCAAAGGAAGAAAGAAGGAGAGAAAAAACCTGAAGGATGGTAGAAGGACCAGCTTTGTATGGTCTTCAGAAACATAATTCCTTGTAGAGAAAGGTCTGTCCAGGCCTGGGGGAAGGAGGGAGGGTCACAAGAAAGAAGGCGAGAGAAGACAACTAACATAGAACGTTATGGTAGGTACATAACTTCTCAATGTTAAGTTGTCAATCTCGCCTTCATTCTTGCTTGATGGGACCGCGTCCCTAGCACCTCTATCCTGGGTGGCTCAATGGAACAGACTCTTGAGAACTGTAGAGCCAAAACTGGCTCTGTCCCTGGAGGCCAAATCCAATTTGTAATGGGAAACAAATGTATGAGGAGTGGCCCAAGTGGCTGCTGCACAAAGAGTGTCTAATGGAAGTCTAGCTTGAAAAGCTGTGGAAGTGGCTAAGCTTCTAGTTGAATGCGCTTTAGGTTTCGAGCACAGCTGTTTTCCCCTGAGCTGATAAATTTCAGAGATGACAGAAGAAAGCCATCTAGACAAGGTCACTTTTGAGACAGGAAGGCCTTTCTTGTTATCAGCATAGGAAACAAAGAGTTGATCGGATTTCCTGAATTGTTTTGTTCTGTCCAAATAATATCTGAGTTGGCGGTGGACATCAAGATAATGTAATTTTTGTTCCGATCTGTTTGAATAGTTTGGAAAAAATACAGGGAGATCAATAGCCTGATTCAAATTAGTCTTTGAGGCAACCATAGGCAAAAAGGATGGATTAGTTCTCAATGATACCCTGTCTTTGTGGAAGACCAAATAGGGGGGGGCGAACAGATAGAGCATGAAGTTCAGACACCCTCCTAGCCGAAGTAATAGCAACCAGGAATAAAGTTTTCCATGAAAGAAATTTCAGGGAACAAGAAAAAGCTGGCTCGAAGGGAGGAAGAATCAAGGATGTCAGCACTAAATTTAGGTCCCATTGAGGAGGAGGACTCCTGACTGGAGGTTTCAGGAGAAAAATTCCTTTCAAGAAGGCCCTACAAAGCCTGTGGGACATAATGTTGTGATCTGCGAACCCGACATGAAAGTTCGAGATAGCGGCCAACTGAACTTTGACTGTGGAAGAAGAGGAGCCCGCGTGAAAAATCTCCGCTAAGAAATCCAAAACTGCTTGTACTGGAGCAGTGAAGGGATCAATATTCTTAGCTTTAGCCCAATAAGAAAAACGTTTCCATTTGCTAGTATAAATCCTCCTAGTAGAGGATTTTAAAGAAGCTACTATGATGTCTCTAACAGGGTTAGAGATCATAGGAAGCCTGGCTAAGGAAGGAAGTGGAGCAACCATGCTGTGAGGTTGAGAGAAGGGATAGATCGGTGCAGCTGACCGGATTGGTGAATCAGAAGATCTGGCACTGGGTCCAGATGCCACGGCTGCACCAAAAGGTGACGATGGAGGAACGGAAACCAAATTTGTCGAGGCCAATAAGGAGCAATGAGAATCATTTTGGCTCTCAAAATGGTTGCTTTCTAGATAACTTGAAGGATCAGAGGAAAAGGAGGAAAGGCATAAAGAAGTCCCTGGGGCCAATCCTGGGTCAGAGCATCTCTGGGGGGATGGCCTGGCCGTGGGAAGAGAGAGAAGAAGTCTGGGCATTTGCTGTTTTGGGGAGTAGCAAAAAGATCGCAACATGGGCGACCCCATTCCAGAAAAATCTCTTCCACTATAGATTGTTTGAGAGACCACTCGTGAGGCATGAGAATATCTCTGCTCAATCTGTCCGCTAAAATGTTGGTTTTCCCAGGGATATGCGTTGCTACCAGAAACCGATGAGAGGAGATCGCCCATTGCCAAAGTCTGAGCGCTTTTCGACACAAGGGGTAGGACTTGGTTCCACCCTGTTTGTTGATATACCAAACTACAGACATGTTGTCTGTGTGGACTGCAATTGTCCCCAAGGGAAGAAAGTCGTTGAGGGCTTGCAACGTTAAAAGCACTGCTCTCATCTCTAGGACATTTATGTGCAGGTGGTATTCGAAAGGTTGCCACGTCCCATGGACCATCCTGCCCTGATAATGCCCCCCCCACCCGATCAGGGAGGCATCCGTAGTGACAGTGGCTACCGGGGATGGGGGTACAAAGGGTCTGCCTTGGTGAATCTGGGGAGAAGTAATCCACCAAGCAAGATGATTCTTGCATATCTGTGTCACCAGAATTTGGTGACGCATCGGAAGTTGTTGGTAAGACCACTGAGTGAACAACATCCACTGAAGAAGGCGCATATGGAAGCGAGCCAGGGAAGAAGGGTAATGGCCGCAGCCATGAGGCCCAACACCTTTAGAACCATTCTGGCCTGTACCTTCTTGCTGGCTAGAAAGATCCTGACGTGACTTTGAATGTCTGAGATTCTTTGATCTGTAAGGGTAGCTGACATCCGAACAGTGTTTAAGTTTGCGCCTATGGAAGTAATAGACTGGCAGGGCAATAAGGAGGATTTTCCTGAGTTGATCGAGATGCCCAATTGAGAGCAAAGATTTATTGTATAATCCCTGGCTTGAAGAAGCTGATGCCTGGTGGTGGCTGAAAGGAGCCAGTCGTCGAGATACGGAAACACCTGGAATCCTTGACGTCTCAGGTGAGCCGTTACCACTGCCATACATTTGGTGAACACTCTGGGGCTGTAGTGAGACCAAAGGGCAGGGCTCTGAACTGAAATGACTGGACCCCAGCTGAAAGCGGAGAAATCTCCTGGAGCGCCTGTGAACTTTTATGTGATAGTACGCATCCTGAAGATCTATTGAGCACATCCAGTTGTCCTTCTGTAAGAAGGGCAGAATTGACTGAAGAGTGACCATTCGAATCTTGTCTTCCTCACAGACTTGTTGAGTCTGCTGAGATCCAATATTGGTCTCCAGTCTCCCGTCTTTTGGGGACCAAAAAGAACCTTGAGTAGATTCCGGCTCTGAATGATCTGTTGTAACTGGCTGAATGGCTCTTTTGCAGAAGTTTTAAGACTTCTAACTCTGCAATTTCCCTTAGACCGGTGGTACATCTGGAAGGGAATTTGAGTGATAGGAAGGACTTTCCTCAAAAGGAATTTTGTAACCTCGGATATGATCGACTGTACCCATCTGTCTTCAGTGAGGGAACGCCAGGCTTCTGGGTACAGCGATAGTCTTCCCGCGGCTGCCTCCAAGGATGGACAGCCGGGCAACATCTCAGGGATGCTGAAAGGACTTGTCAGAGAGAGGCTCTCTGCTTCCCTGGTTTTGTGGACCCCGTGGCATCTGTTATTGTTACCCCCTCTGCCTCTAGGGGTAAACTGACCACGTGAATCCGGCGTGACTCCTTGGGATTAGCGGAACCACATTTTGCCACCCTTCTGCCCTTTGGGGTAAGGTCTAGAAGGGGTGGAAAAACGGACACCTACGGCAGAAAGAGTCTTGCCGTCCTGCTCACACCTGGTCAACGTTTCCTTCACTTGAGGGCCAAACAAAGCTGACCCATCAAAGGGAGAGTTTGTGAAGGACGCCTTAAAGGGATCTGCAATTACAGAGCCGCATCCAGGCTTGGCGTCTAAGAGCCACACCTGTACCTGCGGCCCTACTCGCTCCATCTGCTGCATATGATATCAGTCGCATGGAGGAGTTAGCAATAGAATTAAGGGTTCCTAGCTGCGAAGCAATTTTTTCTTGAGCCCCTGCAGCTGTCGGATCCTGTACTACTTCACCTAGCTCCTTAAGGATATCCCTCTGGAGTCTGGTGAAGTGACATAGGTAGTTCAGCGAACGCATGGCAAAGGTCGCTGAAGAGAACATCCGCTTGCCATACCTATCCATGGTCCTAGAGTCCTTATTAGGAGGATGGACAGGTACTGAAGGATCTGCAAGTTCCTTCTTAGTGGCAGCCGCCACCACCATGGCATCATCAGGGACACCTTTCGTGAGGAATTGCTTGTCTGAAGGGGCAGTAATAAATTTAGAAGGCCTCCTAGGGACTGGCTCTACAGAGTCAGGAGCAGCCCAAGCCTTTCGAGCAATAACCTGCATAAGGGGGTCGAAAGGCGGAGACACCCAGGAGGTGGAGGGCCGAGATCCAAACGCCTCCAGGTATACCGACTCATCCTCAGAGGGATTATTGGAGGGCCAGTTTCCCCTCTGTTTAAGGAGTTCTAGGATGTCTGAAAAGGAGACATCCTCAGAGGGGGATCTTGGGGATCCCTCTGACTCATCTAAGTCAGTATCTGAAGTGATAGACTCGGGGGAGTCTACGTGTTTCCTCTTACAGGTCCTCTTGCGCGGAGGATCCCCTGACTGATCAGGAGAATCCTCGGAAGAGGGGGTTCTTCCCAGTGGGGAAACCTGAGGCGGAGGATCTCTGGGTCCGGGAGCAAGAGAAATGGCAGAGATATCGACAGGCACCATAGAGGGAGGAGCTAAGGGAACAGACTGCTGGCTGAGTCCAGTGGCCAGCACACTCTTCATCACCTCGAAGGCTCCCCTCCCAGGGAGGTCCGAGAGAACCCGTTCCGAAGAACCAGGAACTCCAGGGCCCACAGAAAGGGAAGGCTCCGAGGCAGATGTCGGAGCCGAGCTCACCAAGGCAGAGGCTCCAAGGGGAAGAGTGGGGTCGGACAAGGGTCCGATGCCACTCACCCCCTCGGAGGAGACCAGGGAAGCCCGACCACCGGATCCCTCTAAGGAAGGTCTCGAAGAGGAGATAAGAGTAGGGGCTGAAGGAGCAGAGGGGGGGGGGGTATCTGTCCCTCAGCCCTAGCAGAAACCATTCCCGAAGACTCCAACTCCAAACTCTGGGGTAGAGTCGAAGGAGGAACTGCAATGGGGTGTGGGCTAATAGTCGTCTGTTGAGAGGGACTATGTAGCATCTGGGCCAGTGCCTGTGATTTTAATAATCTACTGACCACCCTCTCTAAATCATGGTCAGAAAGCCTGGATGACCTGGATGATCGGCTCCGATGGCTCCGTTCCGAGAGGAGAGGAGAGGCCGGAGCCGAGAGTATCGGTTCCAAGGAAGGGGACCTGGACCTCTTCCTCGAAGGAACCATCGGAGCCGACGAAACCATGGATGCTGTCGGAGCCGATACAGACATAAAAGTAACGGTGTCGGCGCACCGAAGCCTGAGCCACATGGTGATCGGAACCGATTGGAGCCGACACCGAAGTGGCCGAACCAGATTCGGCACCGAAGGTTTGTGCAAACCAGGATCGGCTCCAGCCGGAGTCGATCTCGACTCTGAAAGAGTCGGAGCCGAGGCCGCAGGCTTGGACACAGAAGCCTGGGCCTTGGAAGACTTGGAAGTCTTGGTTGGAGCCGACTTAGCCGGAGAGCCCTCCGGTTTAAGTAGGCCCCTCAAAATAAGCTTGTTTCTCCTTTCCTGCAGGACTCTCTGGCTAAAAGATTGACAAATCGCACAGGAGTCCTGCAGGTGGAGAGGTCCCAGGCAGTATAAGCAAGAAGTGTGACCGTCTGTCAGAGACATCTTCTGACAGCACGAGTCACACTTCTTAAAGCCTGAGACCCTTTCCTTAGACATGGTGTAACAAAAAACACACACACAACACCTGTCCAAGAAAATATTATTATTATCCCAAAATTAAAGAAACACTAATGTCTCACATACACACACATGCCCTAACAAGGGGGGGGGGATGGGATGGGAGAAGGCCTGACTAAAAATTTTTAAGCAGAGAGGGAATTCTAGTCAGAAAGGGACTAAACTAGTCTAAAACTGTTAAAATTAAAGTTTAAATAGAAAAAGGGGCAAAAACAGTAGTGTATAAATCACTTACCAGGAGCTGGTAAAAGGAGGACCTCATCAGCGAAGCGGCAAACGAGATCTGGGTACTTACCGCCTTGCATCATGGGATATGGGGCTGCCTCGAGCTGGTAAAAGTGACTCTCGAGCTTAGCAAGTGCCGAGTCGGAGCCGAGGATCGGCTCCGAACCCATCAAGCAAGAATGAAGGCGAGATTGACAACTTAACATCTATAGTTAACTATCACTAAACACTAACAGTGATACTAAAGGAAAATTTTTTTTTTTTTTTTAAAGAAGGAGATAGAGAGAAAAGGTTATCCTCTAAATTAAACGGAAAAACTTTCTGAGGTAAGGAAAGGGAGAGAAGGGAGAGGGGAAACTCTCTAATTTAAACGAGTTTCTGAGGAGAAGTAACAAGGATTAGGAAGAAACTAACTACAATACAACAGTTTTATCTAACTACTAATTCTACACTAAAAACTGACAGTTTTATGACAAGAAAAAAGGATAATAATAAAGTTTTATACGACCTGAGCCAGTAGAACAACCTCGCAGCAGAAGCGGCAAATGAGATCTGGGTATCTAGAGCCAGGCATCATGGGCTATAGGGGGGCCTCGAGCCAGTAAGCAGCTATTGAGCTTTTGAAGATGGCCAAGTCGGAGCCGAGGATCGGCTCTGAACCCAACCAGCAAGAATGAAGGCGAGATAGACAACTTAACATCATAAGTTCTGACAAGAATTGTGGCAAGGAAAAAAAAGAATAGAGCAACAAAGTCTCCTTCTTTATTGGCTCTGGCTCCAAAATTGCTAAGTCCCTACCAATCCTTTCTATATCAGCTCAGACTATGTTGGATCTGTCTTGGCTCCGTGCATACGTTCCTTCATCCACTGACTGTATATTGTCTGAGACCAGTCTCCGAAAAACTTTCTTCCCCAGGTTCTCGATCCTTAGAAAGAGAGCTTTTGAGGTTCATGAGCTCTAGGTCTCCCTCTGCCACATCATTTAAGTTCATCAGATTCTCTAGCAGCCCCATAGATATTGACTGGGACAGAATGATGAGCACCTTTGTGAAGGGTCAGGTAGATGTGGCAGTCATCCCTTCTCCCTGCACTCTTAAGGCTAATAGGGTTGATCTGCCTACTCATCTTAGTTATATTCCTTCTTCAGTTCCTCCTTCAGATCCATTGTATTTGGAGCTGATGTTGTCTCCAGTTGCTCCTCATTGGGTATCGACAGCTTACAGTCCTCTAAGCTGACTGTTTCTCAAATCCATTTGACTGTGAATCTTGGAGTCGAGTGCTTCCCAGAATTAAGAGGTTAACACCAAACATTCAGGGTTGGGTCAGGATCAACTAGTTTGGTTCCCTCTCTCTCCCCTATAACGTCTTTGTGCTCGACTGCTCTGCACTGGTCTCATCCTTAGACTAGGTGAGACCATTGGTGTGGGGATGACTTCTTTAGACCTTTTTGCTCTAGTTTTGGTGTTGGTCCAGAGACCATATTCCTTACAGCCAAGGTAAGAGCCCATCACTCTTCACGGCAGAGAGAAATTTCTGAGGACTCAGTTCCTTCTAGATTCCCTGATCGTCCTGCAGCCATTCACTCTCAGCATCCTACCCGAAGACAGCCTAGCTCATTGGGAAAGGAGTGTCTGTGGACCAATTTCCCCTCTGTCTTAATAAACTCATTAGGTCACCAAAGATTGTGTCTTCAGGGGGAGATCTTGCGGATCCTTCCCTTCATCAGCTCTTCCCATCCCCAATGGACTAGTGACACTTCTGACTCCTTGGATCCCTCCCTAGCTGAGAAGCATACAAAAAGTAAGTGTTAAAGTATGCACTTTGACTCTCCTCAAGATTTCTTTACCAATGACATTGACCTTGATGAATGGAAAGTGCTCTTTCCTTACTAAGAGATTCACCACTCTTATATGTGACCTTGTGATTGTCTCTCTTGCTGAACTATTTCTGACCACCATCAAACCATTTGTCAGACAAAAGTCTGTATTGGCCTTTCCTTCTTTATTCCTGTTGCCCCATCCATAAAGTCCAAGCTGTTCTCATATCCTGTTCCGTCTGTCCTGATATGTGCATTCAGGTCAGCATCAATTCATGTAGGTTTGCAGCTGTTGTCTGAATGTACTTTTCCTCAATGTCACAACTCTGCTGTGGAGCATAGGGTGAGATTATCAATAGAGCCCTTCCCGTTCACTGAAGTCTGATTGCCATGAGTCTGTCACTAATTGTGATGACATCCCTCACTGTATTCAGAAGCCTCTCCCTCACCACAATTTCCACACCAGTTCTACTCCATCCTCCTCCTGAGTAATAGACTCTGGATCCCGAGCCAAGTGGCTTTGCTGCACTGCCCTTGCATCCTGTCTTCTGAATATGTAGGATGTCCAGCCCCCTCCTTATCATCATGTCACCCACTTCCAAGCTGCATTCTGTCAGTGAACCTGCATTGCATTTAGCAATTTTTAATTCATGTTTGGCAGATTGACTGTTTTTTACGTCCAGCTTTTGCTCAACACAGCTATCCCAGGTAACCCAAGCTGGGTTTCAGACAAATGGGTTCTCAAAATCATTCAACAGGGGGACATTTGGCAGTGAGAGTCCCTCCCTCCTTTCCAGCAAAGTTTTCCTTCCCCAGCAACCAGTTATCCTCATTCCTCTCAGTTCTGAAACAGATTATCTCAGGGAGTAATAAAACCAGCGAGATGGACAAGGAGTTTTATTCAAGAATTTTAATGGTGCCAAAGAAAGAAGGGACTTGGAGGCTCATGCTAGATATCTCCTGTATGTCTTTTTGACAAGATCACAAAGTTCAAAATGTTATCCCTTCAGATTCCGTTAGCCCTTGTCCCCCTTACTAGCTTTCATAGTAAAGCTAGACTTAAAAGATGCCTGCAACCACAATCCTACTGGCAAGCATTTCAGACCTTTTTTAAAATGTTCTGTATTTAGCTTACATTATCAGTTCTCTGTCTTACCTTTTGGAATAGCTACTGCTCCAAGGGTATTTGCAAAGTGTTTTGCTCCTGTAATTGCCCTTTTTTGCAGACTTCAAGGCATTTACATTTTTTCCATGTAGGGACAATTGTGTTAATTTGCAGACTCGTTTTCTAGTTGTCAAGAGTCCTTAGCAACTAATCAGAAGCTTCTGTCCAATCTGTGTTTTCAAGTGAATTTACATAAATATTCTGTAATCCCTTCTCCCAGAATGGCACATGGGTTAGATTCTGCCCTGGAAATATCCTTTTCTTCCTCTAAGCAAAGTAGACATTTCCAAAAGTTATCCATTGACTTTTCTCCCAGAAATGCAGTTAATATGAATGCTAAAGTCCTGTACAGGCAGATGAAAATAAGATACAGGAAAAGAAAATGCATAAATTCCCTTTGCTCAACAGAGTCTAAATGATTAAAATATTTATGCTTCCCAAGTTATTATTCCCCTCATGACATCTGCATCATTTGCATATATCTACATATTTAAATAAGCTCCAAAAATTAGCCTCAAATTTTAACTGGAATGGTGCATACCCCAGAATACAAAAAGAAAAAGCTCACACTCCCATTTTAAAATGGAGTAGGCCTGAAAGATTTTAAATTATAAGATGAATCAGTGACTAAATGCCAGTATATTGAGGCAAGGCTGCATCTGAGATGAACTTGGTTAAGATTTGAAAGTCTTTTACTTAAAGAGGAATGGAGAGACAGGTTTGTCTCCCAGAGGCTGCCCCGTCTCTGGAATAGACTTCTCACACATGTCAAACAGAGTACCTTGCTTCAAGCGCAACCTTGATGAGTGGATGGGAAAACACAAATTTGTCCCAGGGGTTCCACCTGTGTCCCTCATTGAAAAAGGTGACAGGTGCTGACTTGAGGTTTCTTTTTGGGGATAAACTCTTGGCTAGGCTTGTAAGGGCCCTCGGGCCATTAGCCTAGTAACCTCCTATGATCCTATGATCACATGCATAACTGGCTTGTGGTAATAGTTACCTGTATGGTTGATGCTGACAGTGGTAACCATAAAGTGGTACATGGGACATACACCGGGTGTACCTTGATGTAATGACAGTGTACACAGCACCCACACCCCCCAGTGGATACTGTACTCCCTCAAACCCATGATGACACTCTGCCAACCATACACACCATCACACATTGGCCGCGACTGCGATACAACCCATAGTAAACCCCAACAGTGGTACTACAGGGATATGCATCTCATGCACATGCCACACGCGTAGTAGGGTGTTGCACTGTCATGCCTCATCTATGGGCAGCAACAACACTATCTGTACTACTGTGTGGCAATGGGTATTGTAATAGGAGTATGTGGCCCAGAAATGCTGTACCCTACAGATATATGGACATGCACAACTACACACACATGCCAGAACACAATGGGTATCCCATGCCTATCAACCCATTTGTAAAACACTATTGTGCTGATACTGCAAGGCTCATGTAGCTGGTATGGGGGTGAGCTTAACAGGGTACATGTAATGCCTTGTACAGTAGCAGCCACAACTGACTATGGCAATGGGTGTTGCATTGGTTGTGAAGGCCCTCATGGAATTCCTAAGTGGGTGTTGCATTGGTTGTGAAGGCCCTCATGGAATTCCCAAGTACAGGTGTGCTAACACACAGACAATGCTATACTCAGTCATGCACACGTACACTTGTCAGTACAGGGGTTCATCCCTGCAGGTGGTCATAGCTGTGTACCTAGCTATTGTCCAAGGGGAGATGGGTTGTGTAGGGGTTGTGTGTACAGTGGTATCCTGCCACCTGCCGGGTGGTAGTGGGCAATCTATCGACAGACACTACTGTTGTGACCCTCAGGGTAAGAATGACATGCATCAGCCAATCCTCCAGATGCCTCCTGCACGTGGCCACTGAGGTGATCAAGTTGACATGTATACAACTTTCATTACAACACATGGTTAGTGTCTGTGATGGAGACATGTACCCAAGCATGTTTGGTTGACTGTGTTAGTGTATTGGAGGTACCCATGGCATGTGGTGCGTACAGGGTGACATCTCCTATATGTGCCACTTCTTACACAGCTGGGCAGACATGGCAATGTCAATCAAACTTAGGTTGCATGTACATATCCCTGCTTGATACTTGCCATCTGCACATCTGTACAGAGACTGACAGTCAACAGCTTGGCAAGTAGGTATGCAGGAGCATGAGTGTGTTGACAGATAGACGTCTGACAACAGTATGTATGCCATAACTACATGTCGGATGCCTTCACTAACATGTGCTGTACAGATGATAGTCTACAGTTACATTCCACATGATGGATCATTACCCGGTAAGGGGTATATACTGTGACACAGCTCGCACACCAGGGATACAACAAGGAGGCCTCGGTGTCCAGCTATGCCCGCAGGTGTGCCTGTTTTCAGTATATTTAGCACTCTGCTCTAGCCTGGGTTAGCACTGTCAACAGTAGTACTGCCATGATACACTACATGCCAGTGTGACAGCACGTACCCTGGGCTACTACACCTGTATGTAACACATTCACATGGATAATAGTGCTGTACAGGCCTCATATACGTCTTTGTTCCACACATGACACTCACACCCCTTGCTACCGTAATGACAGCACATAGGTGCATGTATTGTACAAGGCATTACATACACTTATTACAGATTATCAGACTGGGTGGTGTGTCCTGGTTACCAGGGTTAAGCCATGCTTAGCAAGTAACAACACTGCTGCAGTATAACAGCTACGCTGATTTGCGCAATGGTAAGCAATGCCTGCACTGTGTAAATGCCTGTATGTTTACCCATAGCTCAGCACTGCTTAGCTTTCCACAAACCCACGCAAATCAGCTTAAAGCAGCTCAAAACTGCCTTAACCACTCAGTATCCGACAGCCCTTGTTCTGCCCAGCAACAAAATGAACAGCCCTTGCAGGTCTTCAACCCAGGACCCTGTACACTGAAGTCACAACACTTAATCATTACACCATGACCACTGTAAAGACAGCTGTTGTTTTACCAATATAGCTGTCAACACATATTGAGTAGTATTGAATAACTGCCTTTAGTTCCTAAATTGTGCAGTCCTTGTTATTAATATGACTGTTGCTTCACATATGTTGTTTTGTCATAACGTGCACATAACAGATAAATACGGCGAGATACATCTGGGAGGGTATACACAACTGTGAGGTTTACTCATGACAGGAATATGGTTGTATACATATAATAGGTCTATATATGTCTATATGTACATACTCATATATACTCATACATAAGTCTGTATACACATCTGTATAGTGCTACATATATATACATATCCGTATATACAGATATATGTATATATAGATATACGTATATGTATATAAAGATATATGTCTATATACCTATATATGTATGCACATCCTATGTGTACAGATCCGCGGTGGTGGTGCTGCGGTAGCATTGTCGCCTCATAGTCAGACGCTGTTCGGTTCGATTCTCAGCTAGAGCGTCTTCTGCATGGAGACATGCGTGAATGGGTGTACCTTCGTTGAAGGTTGTGCATCAGGGCTGGTAACTCGGCACGTAAAAATCAACTACCAATCATTAGCGGACCGGAGTTCCACTGTGGTGAACCCTAACCAGGAAAAGCCGAAAGACACAACAACAACAACAACCACATCCTACGTGTACAGATATGCCTAATTATGTTGTTATATATGTAGATATCTATAACTATATGTGCATACATATCTATTCTGATACACCTACTACTGTTAATATATATATATGTAGATATCCATGCATATATGTGCATATGTATCTCTATCTGTATATGTGTAGACATATATTGCTCTGTATATGTATATATCTGGGTATTTATATGTATATATATATATATATATATATATATATATATATATATATATATATACATACATACACATATACATCTACATATGTCGATATGTATATGTGTATATATCTATATAGATATCTGAATAATTATATATACTTATATTTCCGCCATATGTTCTGAACATGGAGTGTAGCCCGATCTCAGCCCCTATAGTCCCATCTTCGTAGTGCAAGGAGATGTCAGGTGTATAGCAGGTATATTTGTAGCCTACTGCTACTGTAATAGGGATTGCCTTCACAGACATGGTGTGTGTGCGAAGTCACATCTGCTTTTAACATGTGTGCCATTGGCTACTGACAGACATCCCAAGGACATCATAGAACAGTACCGCTGCTAGCACGTAATGCTCCTTTGAACTACAGCAGAGATATTGGCCAATATATGTGGACATTCTGCCACACTCTGGACAGTCCAGAGGTATACACAGAACCCCTTAGTGCAAGACATGTGGACCAAACCTGACAATATGGATGTTAACAGCCATGTAGATGGGTATAACACGTAACGACTGGTATACATTTCCCCCCATAGGTTATGCATTCACATACCCCTGTCTTTCCTGACACATAATAACCGCTGGTACAGAGGTGCCATGGCCACATGATATTGACATACATCTCTACTGCATCCCACTTCTCTGTATGATATACATGACTGTTAAGGGAGGCCCGGCAGCAGTACATCTGGCAAGTATCTGGCCATGACATCTCTCTGGGTAAGTACAGTAAGCTGCTAGGCATGTAACAAAACAATGTGCAGGCTACAGGCAGACAGGCTCAACACTGGCCTACATTTCCTACGGGGGAATGCACATGTACCTGCATATATAGCAGGCTCTACAGGCATGTCACACCACAGAGTACGCTACATCAGTGTGAAAGTGCATAACCACAGTCAATGTGAACACAGTCACAGCCACGTATGGTAAGCTAGCGTAATATTACAGCATATGGACTATCTGTTCAACACCATCCTCATATGTGCCACTCACACACTAACCGCACATATACTGGGCCACTACACAGTGTGGTCCGATGCCTGTCTGCGGTATGGGACATGTGTGTGTATGGCCCTACAAACATGTAAGCTGATAGGGTAACATACAGTGGAGCAGCATGTAACATCAGATAGAACCGGAACAAGAACAATGACATCTACCACAGTCTGTACACAGGTCAAACAATACACACACTGTCGACATTCACCTTAAGTACACAGACCTCAGTACTGTACACATAACCACTGAATGTCCAGGTTATGTCATCAGATATAACCCCTACTATACATAACATGTGTAGCAGTCTGATATCTCACTGGCTTGTTATCAGATATGATGTCACTAATTATGGTGTACACTACATATGCACCTCTTACTCCATGACATATGTACAAAGGTTGACAGAGTTGTGACTGGAGGCACATACACAGGGCCAATATTGACATGTTGATGTGATAAACTCATACATTTACTGTTGTAACAGGGTTTGTTGCAACATATGTCCTATGAGGGATATGAAGTCAGTAACTCTCACAGCTGTCACCATCTACAGACTGCAATCCTCATACTATCTTCTGCAGTTCACAGACAGGTGCTCTGTGGGTATCACATGAAACAAAAGACACCACACACTGCCCAGTCTGCAGATGACCCTACAGATCGGGTTTCCTCCTAAACATAGCACTGACATGGCAGTTATTAAAACATGTAGAACAGCCATATCCACACACACACCCTGTTAAACCAACATTACTCCAAATGCAGTATAGCAGCACTTACAGTCTGTAGTCAGGTCAGGCACATCCTCCTCCTGTGTGTTGCCCTGTTTCCATAGTGTATGTTGTTAGAGGTAAATCCCCAATCCATCTGAGATGCTGTTTGCCAAACAACAGAACGAGTTCCTGCTTACAGTGAATGAAAAGGCCCAACACCAACATGATATTCCTAGATATTGGAGTGTGTTTCCATGCAACTGGCAATGGGAATGTTACCACAGCTCTTCCATATGCAATCAGCTAAAGGAGGGCTGCAATTCATGCAGAGGCCATCAGCTGATCATGAGCATTACTTAAAATACACATGCTGCTGCCTAAGCAAAGCAGGTGTAGCTCTCCACATCCACTAGAGAGGGAGTGAGAGAGGCAGACAGAAGCAAAGAAAAGTCAAAGAGTGGTGGGAGAGTAAAACCTAAGCATGCTTGTGTCACACACCTACCAGCACAGGGTATCAAACACCTCAACTATGTAGTGCTATCACATTTCTATCCAGTTAATGGATGCGCCACATAGGTTACATGTTGAGGAGCCCTCAAAATGAGGTAAAATAAAAAGCTTCGGACTCAACACGACCAAAAAAGAAGTAGAAATTTATTAGGTGAGCGCTTTCGCATACCTTACAGCACGCTTCTTCAGACCATAAAAACTGTGGCAAAAGTAATGCTCTTATATAGTGAACACAAAATCTAATAATTGTTCTAGGCTGGTAAACAATTAATCAATTAAAAATGGTTAAAAGCCCTAATGCAAAAAATCACAAGTTTTAAAGACATACTTTAAAATGGATGTGCAAACAGAAGCAAATAGAAAACACAAATCTAAACAGTATGTAGACTTATTCACTCGAGACTTAAACATCAATATTTGTAATAAAACATAATCATAATTTCTCTCTATATTAAACTCATCACTAAGCAGTTGTATATACAAATATATAACTGAAGAAACATATATTACAATGACTAAATAGAAAATTCAAAAGTTATTATGTCAAAGTCAAGTGAACATCTAACAAAATATAAATAAAACCAGATCATAAAACAGCATATGTATTACAAAAACAAAATGCATCAGCAACAAATGTATGTCATAAAATAAATGTGTGTAGACCTAAATAAAATACAACTGGCAAAACCTGATAAGAATATGATGGTATGTGTGTCATGAAGGGGGGGAAGGGGGGACATGCTTGAACACAAATATATGTACAATATCATAGACCTTAGATTTAAAAGATCTCTTGATGGTCATCTGCGTACCTTAAGATAAGGTTTAATGGACATATATATATTTAAACCTGGAGGGTAATGTCCTCTTAACCTTAAAATCCATTTTAATTCCTTAAGTTCTAATAAATTCTGATAATCTCCACCTCTAACACTAGGTTCTACATTTTCTAGCACCCTGAATACAAATGAGTGACTTGGAAAGCAAACCACATGCTTCGCCAAAGCATTTAATTCATTAGACTTCTTGATATCATAGGTGTGATTATAGATCCTGTTTTTTAGTTTACGTTTCGTAAGGCCTATATAAAATGCGGGGCAATGTATACATGTCGCTAAATAAATTAGGCCTATGCTGTCACAGGTAGCTGAAAACCTTGGTCTAAAGGTGTATTTGATTTCTGGGTGTGTATACATTTGTTCTTTGCTAATATATTTACAATAGTTGCAATGTTGGCAGGGAAAAGTACCAAAATTTAGAGTTATATTCGGTTTCACTGTTGTGGAAGTTGACCTATCACAAAGGAGTCTTTTAAGGTTTTTGTTATTCCTATATGTAAAGTGTGGAACTTTCCCTACCAATTGTTGTGTGAAGGGATCTGTCATTAGCACCTTCCAGTTGTTATTTATGATCTCTCTAATATTACTACTATCGTTAGTATAAGTTGTAACAAAACTCAATCTATTTGAGGCTGAAAAAGGTTTTTCAAAACCTTTATAGTAAGAATGTGTATGTATAGTATGTTCTGATAACTGAACATCTTTTAACACTTGTAGCCTAATTTTTCTCACTAAATTAACATCATATTGTCTATCTACAAATAGCCGTTCCATCTTATCAGCCTCTAGAACCAGGTCTACTGGGTCTTTACAAATCTTCGACAGCCTAATAAATTGACTTTTAATTATCCCTTTGTATACATGGCGTGGGTGCATACTGTCGTAGCGTAGTATAGTATTCCTCCAAAAGCTCTTTCTAAATAATGTTGAGTTTAGTCTACCATCCCTTATGTCCAAGGATACATCCAGAAAATTTACTGAGTCAAAAGAGGAGGACTCGATTCGTTGTGGAGGCTTTTTGTTCTATCTCAGCCCTCAAAAGGTATATGTGGTGGTAAGTGACATCTGCAACAGGGATATGGTAGCCATACAGTAGGTGTAGTACACGTGCCTGTCCGCATGAACAGGTGCCAGTATCAATACAGCCACACTCTTACAGGGACGTACACACATTGACACACTTGGCAGGGCCAGGAATACAACTCATCTCTAGTGAGATTGCCACAACACACTACTATGCAGATATCACATGCACCACAGAGGTCATACAGAGGTTATATGGGCAAAGGGTATGTGAAGTTGTCTGACATTGGACAGCATGCTTTAGTATGCCAATGGGGGTTCTAGTGAGTTTGAATGTGATCATATGCATCATACAACACACACACACAAAGGGTGCCAGTACTGACATGCATGGGTGCATTGCTTCACAGGTGTGTAGTGGTTGACTGTGCCAGACAGCTATACAAGGCTAGGTGATGGATATAAAGAAAAGAAAAAGAAAAAAATCCAGCACCCGAGTGGATGGCATATATTGCTAGATAAAAAGGAAACTAAATGGATAGTTAAATTAGGTGGTCTTTTTCCACCGGGTCTTAATGACAAACTATAATGAACTATTTGTCACTATTAATTATCAACATATCATTTTATTTTTATATTTTGTGTTAATTTTGTCACTATATACTACAGGTTTAATATTATTATTATATATTTTGTATCATCATCTCATTTTTTGGAATGTATGCTAGTCTAAAATTTTGATTGCTAACTGTTATTAATGTCTCTATTTCACCGTCTTATTTTTATTTATATTTCTAAGTTTGGTCATGATTTATGTATATAGGAAATGATGTCATATTATCTTATTTGCATTACCTATAAATAAGGCCAACTGAATCATCATGACCAAACCACTGAAGAAAGCTGATTGCTGAAACCGGTCTGGTTCACAATAAATAGATATATTGCTACATCTACTCGGGGTGCTGGATTTTTTCGTTTTATTCATGTTTGGTTTATCCGTGCATCAACCATACGTGCTAGCCTGCTCTTTCGTAGGTGATGGATATACCTTGGCATCAGCCCACATGACAATGGTCTCCATTGTGGCTGAGGGGTGTGGCTTCTGGATTTGCCCACACAGGTGGGTATTGTATTCACCATCCAGTCATCTGGGTGACTATTGCGTGCGGCCAATGCTGTGCATTGCTTGCCATGTATGTGTTCCTTAGTCCATGACATGGATGGTGTCTGGATGTGCACACCTCCCACATGCATGTACAGTGACATGTGGAACTGTACCTGGGGTGTTTGGCCCATGTTGTGTACACAGATTGTTATCATCAGATGTGCCAGTCCTGGCCTCATGTGGTGGGAACTGTTAATGGACAGCAGGTTTACCCTGCACCTGCACTGATAGCATGATACCGACATTCCCTGGTATCAGTGGCATCTGTCCATATAGGGCATGTTTTTCAGGCATGGTATGTCCTTTGTGGGTCAGATTTGAAGGCACCACAGGTGTTGCAGGTGTCCAGTGGGGAACATGGGGAAGGTTCATTGTCGGTATGTACGTGTCTATTGGACAGATGGACAGGGTACCATGCCCTCTGTAACCCACTGCAATCACACCATGGTTACTATCAGTGGGCAATATGCAGGGTACTACCAACATACCGGCTGTTGCCTAGACAAGTGTGTGTGTGTGTGTGTGTGTGTGTGTGTGTGTGTGTGTGTGTGTGTGTGTGACATGGGTTGAGAGCGTTCTCTGAGTAATACTAGGGTTGCTAACTTTGTTTGCCTGGCCTTGATGTCACATGAAGGGGTATGGATTTGCACCCCAGCCTCTCAGCTATTTCACATCTGTTATCCTCGTATGGTTGTCATTGTGATATATACTACAGCCACCATATAAGAAAGTTGCAAAACCCGATCCACATTGAGTCCAGTTGTTACACACTCACAGCCACCTCCACACAGGATACGAATTACAAACACAGAGACACACACACACCTCTCATGTCTGGGATTAGAACTCCTACCTAACTAGTTTATTACACTACAGCAATACGCAGTTCTAAGACACGCCAAGGAGATTACGGGAGTACTACTTCCCCAAAGGTGTATTTCACAATGAATGACATCAGCAGGATTGCCAAAGTAGGGCATTTGAATTGTAGTGAGTGTGGCTAGACTAAAATGCATTTCTCCCTACATAGACAAAGAAACACACAAAAAACATCCGCGACTGCCATGTGTAGAAATAGAACCCCTACCAGAGTTCTATATTACACTACAGCATAAAGATGTTATAGGATGCACCACAGGGATTACTGGAGTACTACTTCCCCAAAGGTGTATTTCACAATGAATGACATCAGCAGGATTGCCAAAGTAGGGCATTTGAATTGTAGTGAGTGTGGCTAGCCTAAAAAGCATTGCTCCCTGCACAGACATAGAAACACACTCAAAACAGCCACAACTGCCATGTGTGGGAATAGAACCCCTCCACAGTTCCATATCACACTATAGCATGAAGCTGTTATAGGACACACCGCGGGGATTACTGGAGTACTCCTTCCTTAAAGGTGTATTTCACAATGAATGACATCAGCAGGACTGCCAAAGTAGGGTATTGGAATTGTAGTGAATGTGGCTAGCCTAAAATGCATGCTCCCTACACAGACATAGAAACACACACAAAACATCCGCAACAGCCATGTGTGGGAATAGAACCCCTACCAGAGTTCTATATCACACTACAGCATGAAGCTGTTATAGGATGTGCCACTGGGATTACTGGAGTGTTCCTTCCCCAAAGGTGTATTTCACAATGAATGACATCAGCAGGACTGCCAAAGCGCATTGCTCCCTACACACACACACACACACACACACACACACACACACACACACACACACACACACACACACACACACACACACACTTGCTATGTCTGGGTTTAGTACTCCTACCTAACTAGTTTATCACACTACAGCAGTACGCAGTTATAGGATACGCCACAGAAATTACTGGGCTACAACTTTCCGAAAAGTGTATTTCAAAGTGTATGTCATCAGCAGCCTTGCCAAAGTAGGGCATCTGAATTGTAGTGAGTGTGACTAGCCTAAAAAGCATTGCTCTCTACACACACAGAGACACACACACACACACACACACACACACACACACACACACACACACACACACACACACACACACACGCACATGCCACGTCTGGGATTAGAACTCCTACCTAACTAGTTTATCACATTAGAGCAGTACACGGTTATGGGATGCACCACTGAGATTACTGGCCTACACCTTTCACAGGGATGTATTTCAAAGTGGATGACCTCAGCAGGCTTGTCACAGTAGGGCTATGGAGAGGGCAGTGTGTGTGCATGGGCCATAACCCATTCATCTAGAGGTTGACGCACCACATGCGGGCACACGCAGGGTTATATTCCACAGGTACGTGTATACAGCTGCTAGATGACTACTTCCTTGTACAGTCAAGTTGCACAGCCAGCACTTGCACCACTTAGTCTGTAATGCTGATAAACACCAGTGGCTAAGGTCTACAGTGAGTGACATCTGAACCTCATGTGGTTGTAGTCATTTGGCTGTGTGCTGGGTGGGAGTGGCCTCATAATGGATGGCCCCTTGTGACAGTCACTCTCTTTCACACATCTATGTACATCTACTTTTGGCTTATTATAGTGTGTTGTCCTTGGATATATGCCTGTATTCCTATCCACTGTGTGTGCAAAGCATGAGTGGTGCATACTGAGGAATGTCTGCACTAACAACTGCAACTGCCAGATATGTCTGGTCCACTGTTGTTTGCAGACATGGCCTTCATTTGTTTAAGTGTGTGAGCATGCCCAGTATGTCCTTCTGTATTGAATGTGTGGATCAATTTCAGGTAGTTTGCACTGCAGTGCAGACCTTTGTGTTGTGCACCCACAGGTAGCATACTATTTCTGAAGATTATCCATCAATCATTTGGCAATATAGGGACAAACTGTGCAGGGGATACTGTGTACTGTAGGTGATTGTGTCTGTGCTGCTTCAGCTGCATAGTACTGTTGTTAGCAGAGATATTCAGACATGTGTACTGTTATACACAGTGATGTTTTCTGTCCTCATGTACTGTCAGGTGGATTTTCCTGCTCACAGTGATGTCTTAGGGGACAAGGGTGACTGCAGCTGTGTCCGCTATTGTGGGCAGACACCTACGTATTCATGGTAAGTTATGCCATTTTGGAGGGGGATCTGCAGACACTTGGTGCTGAGTTTGTGTATCCGGTTCAGCACCTTGGTACAGTGCTGGCAGAGGATCCCATACTTGTATGCCCATCAACATGACAGCATAGGCTTATCTTGCTGTGACAATGCCTCACAGCTGTACAGATTCGCACAGGTTAGCCAGAGGTAGGGGCCATGGGTCAGGATATTTACCCTATTGTGGTGTACAGGCAGGTGTGTAGCCACCCATGTATGTGTTTGCAACCAGGGATAGTGCCCACCACACAGCTTGGTGTCGGACCCTGCACATTCCATGCTGCCCATGCTCCCACACCCCCCTCTGTTATTCTAACCTCTTCCATACATTATGCATACATTCTCTGATACTTTCCCTAAGTGTATCACCCCATCACAGGTGTGTGTTAGTGTTGGTCCACAGTTCATGCAGTGGGACATGGTGGACATGTTACTGTGGTTTGTCTACATGGCCTTGCATAAGGCTTGTGTGGAGTGTGTTATGTTGTTATTTGGGTGTCCATGACATAACATGCATTGGCAGTACGTGTGAGACAAAGGCCTTTGGCAGAAGCCTGTGGGGCATTAGGTGTTGCTGCAGGCCAGATGTGGCAGGCCATTGCATTCTGTCAGTCCTACAGTCCCAGACCACCATACGATATATTCCCCTGGGATGACAGGATAGGTGTGATAGGTGTTCATGCTAATACCATCTATCAGTCTTGATCAGGTGGTGTGGATGCTGGCAGGATGCTACCTACAGCTAGGGACACACCTGCATGGGACACCTGCTCTGCATGCTGCATTCTTCCGCTATTCCCATATACAGGTGGGGTCTTACTGTACCCATTCCCCACAGCAGGGATATGACCAGAGAGGTGCCTGTGGGTGTTGTTTGTGTAAGCTGGGTGCATGTGTGCTATGGACACTACTTGCATCTGACACACAGATATGCATGGGGCATTCCAGTTATGCTGACATGTGCAGGTACATCAGCTGATTCCCAATACATCAGTCCTACCTCCTTTGTGATCTGCAAGTGTTTGGGCAGACATCACCGGTATCCGGTATCCCCTACTACAGGTCCAGTTACTGTGATGCATACCTGTATGTACAATTCCAAGGGTGTCTCCATTTCACAGTGACACAATATATACTGTATGTCTGGGGTACTTTCCCCTGTGTACTGCTTGTATATCTAGCCCAACAGCCATGCCATGTCAGTCTTTCAGATGGTGATACATATTACCACCATACAATTGCAATTGCTTGCTGCTAGCAAGTGTTATACTGGTGGGGATTATCTTTGGCACTGCAGTTGTGAGGGTATGTTCCTGTCATCAGCAGTAGTGGGCTATGGCCACCAGGTCTTACCTCAACAAGCATACATACTGACCACTCTCACACATTATGAAACATACACCATCCTAACACACACAGACCTGCATACTGTGCAAATGCTACAACCTATCCTGCTACCTTGGCCACCTCTGGGCATCTGTGCTCCACTCGTATTATACCTACTCATACATGTTACTACATTTCTACACTGGATTGGGGAAAGGGGCAGACCTGTCTGTTTCCACATGTCTACACAGGAGTGCGGTGGGGGGGGGGGGCACTCCTGACTGTTACTACATTTCTACACAGGATTGTGGGGGGAGACACCTGACTGTTTCTACATTTCTACATAGGATTGGGGGGGGCACACCTTTCTGTTACTACATTTTTACACAGGATTGGGGGGGCACATCTGACTGTCACTACATTTCTACACTGGATTGGGGGAAGGGGCAGACCTGTCTGTTTCCACATGCCTACATGATAGCTGGGGGAGGGGGCACCTAACTGTTACTATAGTTCTACATAGGGTTGTAGGGGGACACACCTGACAGTTTGTACATTTCTACATAGGCATGGGGGGCACACCAGACTGTTACTACATTTCTACGCATGATTGGGGGGGGGCCACACCTGACTGTCTACATTTCTACATGATTGGGGGCACACCTTACTGTTTCTACATGTCTACATAGGATGGGGGGGCACACCTGGCACTTGCACACATTTGCTATGACTGTACTGGTATGTCAGGTACTCCATTTCATTCTGTATTCTAACCTATCATAATGACTAGAGGCATATCAGTGTACTACAGGTCTTAGCTTCGGTTTCCCTACATATTAGTGTCTGACTTCCTACCCTTCAGAACTAACATCCCACTGCCTGACCTGCTGTAGTCTCTCTGTGTAGGCCTGGGGGGAGGTTACCCATAGGCATCATTCAGAGGCCATAGCACAGGCTCTGTTTGTAATTGTCTACACCTGTCCTGCTGGCTGAGAGTGTTGTTGGGTATGTGAACCTCCCTGACTGGCATGTGTGAGTCATATGGACACACATGTCGCCCAGCATATTTCCTGTAGTGGGTTTTGTCACCCTGTGTAATACTGGCTACTATGGTGACTCCAGTATTTGTTACAGATCTCATGGTGCCACTATGGGGGTCTACTCTCTGCTGCCAAACCAATCAGCCACCCAATTCCCTTGCATGCTCACATCCATACCACAGATACAGGTAACAACACATTCTACTCCATTTGGCAATTGGTAGGTTGATTGACATACCCTGTGGGTGTGCTAGTATTGAGGATGGTGCTGGAGGGCTGCCTATGTCGCATGCACATAGTACACTCCCTAGACATGGTTGTGCACAGGTAGTGGCATGTTTGGCATCCCTTTTACTGTATGTGCGAGTCAGAGAGAGGTGTCATTCCCTGGGTCCCCACTGTGTCAGTGTATGTGCTATGCGTTGCCTCTTTGCCAAGGCCAGGGCATACTGGGCGCGCCTCCATCTGCCTACTGGCATAGGCTCAGGTTGTTCCTCCTCTGAGTCACTCTGTGCCTGTGCAGGCCTTGGCACTGGTGGGGGTCTGTGTGGCCCTGTTCCGTGCTGTTCCTGCTGCAGCTGATTCCGCAGGATCATACTGTGTAGCATGGCACATACTATAACAATTTGAGTACATGTAGCTGGTGAGTACTGCAAGGCTCCACCGGATGTGTCCAGGCACCAGAACCGTGACTTGAGCATCCCAAACACATGCTCTATTATAAGTCTGGTCGGTGCGTGTGCCTCATTATGGCGTTCTTGTTCGGGTGTATGTGCATTTCTGATGGGTGTCATCAGCCCCGGCTCCAGTGTGTAACCAGCTTCCCCCACTAGGTGACCATAGGGGATGTCCCCATTGGCAAATCTCTGGTACAGCTGAGTCAGATGCCAGATGTGGGAATCGTGATAACTTTCAGGGCAGCCAGCACACACATTCATTATAATGCCCTGGGCATTGCACATGACCTGGCAGCTGATGGAGGGGAGGCCCTTGCGGTGTTGATGTAGGCCTTACCCTGATCACCAGGTGGTACTTCGATGCATATGAGCATGCAGTCTATAGCACCCACTGCCTCAGGGTATTCGGCTATTTGGTGGAAGAGACACATATTGCTGGCCAACACCTCACAGGTGTTGAGGAAATATACGTGCTCACTGGCATGTGCTGACATGGCATCCAGGAACTGGTGGAATATTTTGGATGCTGATACCTGTGAGATCCCCATGATATCCCCAGTTGAGCTTTGGGAGGTACCTGTGGCTAGTATTCCTAGGCCTACATATGCCTTGGTACCCACTGGGATGGATTCCCCTCTGTCAGTTCAGTGTGTCAGGTGTGGCCGGCACAGCTCAACAATTTGCTGTAGGAGGTCCCTGTCCACCCTATAGCGCTCCACTATCTCCAGCTCATGTAGCCCCTGGTATATTATCCTGGGTCTGTACACTCTTCTCCATCTCCTCATTGTGGGTTGGTTGGCAGCATTCATATCCTCACCACACTCAGCCTCTTGCACATGTTGTATGATGCCTGCTGCAGCCCCTATCGTTTTGTAGTTTTGTTTGTTAAAAGTTCCCCGCTTGTATACACCAGTGGTGTAGAGTATGGGAAAAAACAAAGAGGAAGGTGTTTGCATAGTTTATAGTAGTGTTCTGGGCTGGGCTGCTGCCTGTGTAATTGACTGATTCTGATGCATTTCACCTGCCAGCTATGCTAGTTCGCCTTGATTAACTTCCTACTACTGTTTTCCCTTCCCATTGCCTTCCTGTTTAAGCCCAGAGGTGCACTGGGCAAACACAGTGCTCAAATGTGCACAGAGCTGCTATTTCCTGGTTTACCTTTTTTTCTCTTTAAAACCCAGTGCGTGGTGTGCACACCCGCTTAAGCAATGTAAAGAGTGCTAGGCAGCCTCAGACACACCCTTGCCTAGCTGTGCTAAGCCAGGAGCAAACCTGAGCCATAGGGCTCCAATCCGCTTACAGTATGCCTGACACCCCCCCATGATGTCAGCTAACTCCTAGGCTTGCACCAAGCTATTCCTGCTCTTACACTGTTGGGAGCTGACTAGCATGCTGGGGAAATCTGGGATTCACTATCATTCCCCTCATTTACATAAGATTGTCTGCTAATGCATAGTTACATGTCTCACACTGAGCCTCCCCCCTTAGCAACCACTACTCACTGGCCATGTTGTCTTCTGCCTGCCATTGACTATAATGGCAGAATAGTGATTTTGGTTAGAATGCTTTTTTGGGGGGTTTTGTTTTATTTTTAGCCCGATCCCGTTTGCGCAACGCTGCCCTAGCTTAAACAGCTGAGATCGGCTAAAAAAAGATAAAAGTTGATTTTTAAAATTTTTAAACTGTTTTCAATGCCAATGGCCTTATACTTGGCCATTGGCATGCTTCCTGAATGATATGCACCCTTTATTTGGAGCTGTCACGGCTCCATTTTGGAATCTGCAGAAATGTACTCGGTTACTAACCGAGTACATTTCTGCAGATTACACTAGTCCTGCACAGCCGGTTTTCAGCTTCCTGGATCGTACATTCACATCATTTGCATGGATTTCTCCTGCAAATGGGGTAATCTGCATACAGGGGCTGAGTCTGTGCAGGACTAGTGCAGGAGCGCTCATGCATGCCCCTACAGGCTATTCTTGGATCGCACGGCAGACATATTGCCTGTTAGAGCTCTTGCACTAATCCTGCACGCCGTGCAAGGCTTGCAGAATCCGGGGGATGGTCCTCATAAAGCTAGCTCTGAACATACAAAAGGAATGTAGTTTGCAATTATTTGTAAAAGTATGTACATAGGACTATGTAGCTGCTTCCAGAATGTTTCCAGACTCAATCTCTTTCGAGTACACTATAAAAGAAAACAAGGCTCTTGTAAAATGGGCCTCGACACTGACTCAAATGGATTTGCTATGGTGGGAATAACAAAAAGCCATTAGCTGAAGACAACCACCTGACAATTGTCTATTTAGGCACAGGGTGTCCCGTTTTGTCCCTTGATAAGAAATAAACAGCTGATTAGTTTTTCTAAAGGTCTTAGCATATCAAAATACTACCTTAGCATATCCGGAATATGTAGAATCATTTCTTCCTGGTTTTTCAGTTATGGGTAGAAACCTGGAAGATTGGTGGCTTGGATTCAAAGTAAACTCTGAAATCACTATGGTGTTTGTTCTAAAGAAGACCCTATCCCTGAGGAAAATCGGAGAGGGCTCACTCACCATGAGAGCTTGCAACTCAGATGCTCTTCTTGTGGATGTCAGAGCAATGATGAGTACAGAATCAAGAACCTTAAATCAGATGACAAGCAGATTCAAAAAGAGACGCAGTTAACTTTTCCAGAGCCCAAGGAGGAGCAACCTGTTTACTAGAGAATCTCAGGAGTAAAACTCCTTTCAGATACTGTTTGTTTTACTACAAACAGGGAAGAGAGAGGAGGATCCACAGGCAGACATGCTGAAATGGACGAAAGATTAACCTTTACAGAGGAATAGGATAGGCCAGAGAACAGTAGCCCACACATTTGAGCACCAGTGTACAAAAATCTCTAATGGGCCCCCAGTTACTAAAGCACCAAATAGAAAATTGTTCCGCTTACCAATACATGATTTTCTAGTAGCAGGGTTTCTTACCTCCTTTAGTACCTGCTGCACTTCCTCAAGAAATAAGTGCCTAAAAGGGTGTATCAAACTTCCTTTGTCTTGTGCGAGTAGCTCCCGTCTGTGGTTGTGATAACTGCCCATGGCCAATTCCATAAGGAAAGAGAAATAATGTTGCCTGGGCCAAGATCACCACAGCTACTTTAAGGAATCCTTCTGAATCTTCAGAATTCCTCAGAATACCAGTGGAAAGGGTGAAAACTAATAAAGGAACATGCCCTTCCAATGTTGCCTGGGTCCAAAGGAAGTCACCTCAATAACTTTTGTGGAATCCTTTTGAATCTTCAGAAATAACCTTGGATAACAGTGGAAAGGTAGAAATGCATGAAGAAACTTACCTTAATTGCTGGAACCTGTGTTCTGAGAAACTGCATTACATATTATCTGCAATTGTACAGAGCTGAGTATATATTTTTTTGGTTATAGAATTTAATTGTTGCTTAGATCTGTGTTGAAACTGTTGTCTCGCTGTTCTGAGAGACTGATCGGCGGATATACAGAGCTGAGAATATTTTTTCGGGTGCTCAGATCCGCCACATAACACAGGCACTTAGGTCACTCCAGAACAAGTACAAGTATGACACTGTCATTGTACATGTTGGTGTGAATGATCTAAGACGTACCTCCCTGGACTACATGAAAAGAGACATTGAGGAGCTGTCTGATCATGTAGCCCAAGCTGGTATGACCCTGACCTTGAGTAGCATACTACCTACACCTAGAATGATACCACAATACAAAGACAAAATGATCAATTTCACCAATTGGCTAAGCTTCTGGTGTCATTCTAAGGGGATCCAGTGTCTGTCTGCCTGGGATGACATGATAGACAAGCCTCGCTGTTTCACCAGAGATGGGTTGCACCTGTCACCCTCGGTTTTCGAATACTGGCCAAGGCTCTTGCCGTCCCCATAGTGCCTTTTTTAGGCAAGGCTCAAAGGACAAACCAACCACCATAACCAGCACAGGTAACCAAAAACTAAGGGTAATGCTACTCAGTGCCAGAAGTCTCAACCTCAAAATGCACACACTCGAGGCTCTCCTCAGCATGGAGAAAACCGATGTTTGTGCAGTGATGGAAACCTGGTTCAAGGCTCAAGAGAGCACCCCAGCACTGCCAGGTTACAATTCATATCATACCTTCCGGCTTCAGTTACCGGATCGCAGTACAAAGGGCGGAGGTGTATCCATATTCATCAAGGATACCCATATCTCCAGGTTAGTAGCGCAGCATGATGCCCCAGAGATCATCCATGCGCAACTATCAGCAGGCAAAACCACATTTCAAGTCGTAGCCGGTTAAAGATCGCCCACCATGTCCCAAGTTGCTCACTCTGCATTCCTTGAGACATTGGAAAATATAAAGGTCCTACCCAACACCATAATCTTGGGTAATTTCAACTACCCTGGTATAGACTGGGCGAACTACCAATGTTCCAACTCCTATGCTCATAGAATTTATAAATTCAAATGCCCTTGAACAACTAGTATGTTCCCCCACTAGAGGGGACAACATATTGGATTTAATCATCACAAATATGGGCGCCCATTGTACCACACCCATTATCACTCCCTCCTTGGTCAGATCCGACCACAAACTGATAACCCTGGACATCCTCACTCCTCCACCTCCCCCAATCAAAGAAGCCATAGTCAAAAACCTTTCCAAAGCAAACTTCAAACTACTTGCATCCGAAGTGGAAAGCTTCACTATTCCCTTGCAGAAGGATAATGATATCCAGGATGCGGAATCCTACACCAAGGCACTCTATATGCATCTTCAGGATTGCATGGACCGCGCTATCCCAAATAAAACCAAGACTCCTTCCTCAAGCAAGAAGAAACCAGTCTGGTGGACCCCGGCCATAAGCAAACTTTACAATAAAAGGAAGAGACTTATACAAAAAAAAGGCCAAATCTCAAGTAGAAAAAACATCCCTGATCAGCATTAGTAAGAAATTGAGGGCCCTCATCAAGTCAACTAAAGCTAATTTTGAAAAGAAAGTTGCCAAGGATAATCATAAGGCCTTCTATGGCTACGTCAAAAACCTAAATGGTAACGCTCAGGTCTGTTCTGAGCTAGTACAAAATGGAACAAAAATACACTGACCCTTCTAACATTGCCAACATCTTGGCTGACAGGTTCAGTGCAAATTTCTCTCTCCCCCCCTTACCACCTACAGGGCCTATTACCATGCTAGGGGAAAGTCCAATTATTACTGATATGTTGGTTAACAAGGCTCTATCTAAAGCTAAAAACACTGCCTCCATGGGACCAGATGGTGTCCCAGGCTGTGTCATACTCGAGCTCCAAAAGGAATTAACCCCGCATCTTAATACCCTGTTCAGTCTCAGCCTCTCCACAGGATATGTGCCCATAGAATGGCGCACGGCAATGGTGGTCCCGCTACACAAGGGTGGGGCCACAACTGACCCTGGGAACTACCGACCAATAAGCCTGACCAGTCTGATCTGTAAGGCTATGGAGTGAATCATTATGGAACTCATAAATGGAGAGATTGGGAACCTCCAGTCGCTGGACCTCACACAGTTCGGCTTTGTCAAGGGCAGATCATGCCTCCTGAACCTGGTGGATTTCTTTGAGACAGTTACTCAGGCTATAGATAAGGGAAAGGAGGTACACACGGCTTATCTTGACCTTGCTAAAGCATTTGACACCATTCCCCATTCAGGTATTATTGATAAGCTCACCAGCCTGGGCATAAACCCTTACGTCACAAGATGGATCGTAAACTGGCTCTCAGACAGATCCCATAAAGTAAGAGTAGCGGGATCTATGTCCAAATCCAGACCAGTAACGAGTGGTGTGCCTCAGGGCTCTGTCCTGTGGCCCCTCCTGTTTAGCATATACTTCTCGGAAGTACAGGCAAGCACGGAAGGGCTGTGGCTGACTAAGTTTGCGGACGACTGCAAACTGGGTGCTATAACAGAATCTCCGGCCGACATGGAGATCCTCCAGAAGGGCCTTAATGAGACCGATGCATGGTGTCAAAGCCATGGTCTCAAGCTAAATGCAAAAAAATGTGTAGTAATCCCCTTTGGAAAAAACAGAGTAACCGCAAACTACAACATAGGAGGTAATCCCCTGAAATCTGAAAAAGAAATAAGGGATCTAGGGACCCAAGTAGATAGTCAGCTTTCTTTTGATAACCATGTTGCCAAAGTGGTTAGAAAATCCTTCTATGTGACCCATCTGATCACGAAAGGGTTCGCATCAAGATTTAAGGATGTAATGGTGCCCCTCTACTCTTCCCTCATCAGACCCATTATTGAGTACAATGCACCAATTGGAATGTACCTGGCTAGACATCTCCAGCAGCTGGAGAGACCACGAAGGTACCTAATCAAGAGGATTACTGGCCTCAAACAGTTGCCCTATGCAGCACGATTGAAAAATCTAAGACTGTTCTCTGTTGCATACCACTTTCTCAGAGGCGAGCTCTGTCTAACGTACAGAGCCATGTCCAACCCAGAATTGCTGAACATGCTCCATCTTAGCAAAACCAAATCTACTCGAGCTACACGCTCTAGGGATATAAACCTCAACACAACAATGAATAGAACATGCTGGAGGGATAGATTCCCTTCACAGAGACTTCCCTTACTATGGAACAGGGTCCCGATCTACATAAGGCAGAGCCCCTCACTATCACTCTTCAAAAGGAACCTTGATGAGTGGATGGGTAACAGAAAGTTCACACCAGAGATCACACCAGCAGCACTACTAGATAGGGGCCAAGGGTACTAGCTGCTAGTACAAGGGTCTAGGGAACTACTAAAGGGGCGGTGAATACCGCACAACGTGGCTGGGCTAATATATGCCTTCGGGCAGATAGCCCAGTACCAGCCTATGAACCTATGAACCCTTCCAGGGGAAGGAAAATGCATCTGTTTTCCAGACCTTTGTGCAAGAAACTCTGGAGAAAACATTTGTTTAGCTGTCTGTTTTGAAAGGAGGTTAACAGATTGACTTAAGGTGTTCCCCATAACCAGATCAGTACCTGGAAGAACCCCCCCCCAATCAATTTCCATTCATGAAGGTCTGTCCTGGTCCTTCTCAGCTTGAAATAAGCTTTGATAACAATGGAAAGGTGGAAATGCATGAAGAAACATACCATTCCATGGGAAAGAAAATGCATCTGTTTTCCAGACCTTCATGCAAGAAACTCTGGAGAAAACTTTTAGTCATGTACTTACCATAACGATAGATGTATGTGATCCATCTCGCCTACATTCATAACTGATGGGCTCGGCCGATACACTAGCACAAAGTCCCTTATTGGCTGGGCCAACCCCCTTATCCCAGGATGCACCACACCCAAACCCCCAGATCTTGTTTGCCCCACAACAACTCACTCACATGAGCCACTCCAACTGCACAATAGTGTTTTCTCCAGATCCAACAGGTAGGGGGAAGGAGGCGATGCTGAATGTAGGCGAGATGGATCACATACATCTATCATTATGGTAAGTACATAACTAAAAGATGTAATGCGATCCTATCTCGCCTACATTCATAACTGATGGGACAGCGTCCCTAGCACCTAGATCCTGGGAGGCTCACTGGAAAACACTCCTGAGCACTGTGGAACCAAAGGACGCCTGACCTCTAGAGGCCACGTCCAGCTTGTAATGAGAGATAAAAGTATGTGGAAGAGCCCAAGTGGCCGCTGCACATATCTCATCCACCAACAGTCTGGCGTGGAAGGCCACTGAAGTAGCCATAGCCCTAGTAGAATGCGCTTTAACTGGAAATGGAAGGTCCTTTCCTGTTGATGTATAAATAAATGAAGCACAATCCCTAATCCACCTAGCAATAGTGGTCTTAGTTACTGCTTTGCCAATCCTGTTATCTGCAAAGGCCACAAACAACTGGTCCGATTTCCTCTGCTGCTGTGTCCTATCCAAGTAAAACTTCAGTTGTCTATGCACATCCAACTGATGAAGTCTGTATTCTGCCTTGTTGGAAAATTTTGGAAAGAAAACTGGTAGCTCTATAGATTGCTGCAGACAAAGAGCAGAAGAAACTTTCGGAAGAAATGACGGGTTTAGTCTTAGAGATACTCTATCTTTATGAAAGATCAGATAAGGGGGCATAACAGAGAGGGCTTGAAGCTCCGAAACTCTTCTGGCTGAAGTAATAGCTACCAAGAAGGCAGTCTTCCAAGATAAGAACTTTTGCTCACAAGTGGCCGCTGGCTCGAAGGGAGAAGACGTCAAGGCTCCTAAAACTACATTCAAATCCCATGGCAAAACAGGTTGCGACACAGGAGGGCGAAGCAACCAAGCTCCCTTAAGAAAGGCCTTACACAACTTATGAGTCATGAGTGAAGGCTCAAAGGCAACATGATAATTAGAAATCGCTGCCAATTGGACTTTAAGCGTGGAGACAGGGGAACCCTGTCTAAAAAGGGTTGCCAAAAAATCTAATACTGTGGACACCGGGGCTGTCAGAGGGTCAAGGTTGTGCTGCTGGGACCAAATGGCAAACCTTTTCCATTTATTGGAATATATCTCCTTAGTGGGAGCTCTGTGAGAGGAAGACAGAATCCGGACCACTTCAGGCGAAAGGATATGCTGTCTGACTAAGGTCGGAAGTGGAGCAGCCAAGCCGTTAGCTTGAGAGTTCACAGTGATGGATGGGCCTGAACTGACTGAAGAGTCAGGAGGTCTCGAGCTGGGTCCAGAATCCAAGGATCCTTCACTGCATACTTCCGAAGGAAAGGAAACCAAACCTGGCGGGGCCAGTGTGGTGCGATCAAAATCATGTTGCTTCCCAAGCAGATCGCCTTCTGAATCACCTTTGACAGTAGTGGGACCGGAGGGAAGGCGTAGAGCAGACCGGAGGGCCAATTGTGGACTAGAGCGTCCCTGGGTGACCCTCCCTAGGGGGGAATCAGGGAGAAGAAATTGCTGCACTTCGCGTTCCAGGGGCTGGCAAAAAGGTCGCAACAGGGAAACCCCCACTTGGCGAAGATCCAAGCCGCTACTCGGTCGTTCAGGGACCACTCGTGAGGCATCAGAATAACTCTGCTCAGCCTGTCTGCTATCACATTGGACTTCCCCGGAATGTGCATTGCCACTAGAAATCTCTGGGAAGTGATCGCCCAGTTCCAAACTCTCATGGCTTCTCCGCAAAGAGGATAAGACCTGGTTCCTCCCTGCTTGTTCAGGTGACATACTACCGCCACATTGTCTGAGAAGATTGCGATGGTACCCTTGGGAAGAGAGCTGTGAAGTGCCTGCAATGCTAGAAGCACTGCCCTCATCTCCAGGACATTGATGTGTAAGTGGGTTTTGTGATCCTGCCACGTGCCTTGAACTGTCCTGTCCAGATAATGCCCCCCACCCTATCTGGGAGGCGTTCGTGGTCACTGTGGCGATGGGGGAGGGGGGGAAGAAGAGTCGCCCCTGGTTCAAGTTGGAGGAGAGGAGCCACCAACGACGATCTCGCCGGCAGGTATCCGTAATGAGAATCGGGTAGGACAAGGGCAGATCTTGGTACGACCACTGGGTCGACAGGAGCCATTGGAGAATTCGCATGTGCAATCTTGCCAGAGGGACCAGAAGAATGGCAGCCGCCATTGACCCCAAAAGCTGAAGGACCATCCTGGCTGGGGCTTTGCTTCGGGGTAGTAAGGCTAGGACTTGGTTCTGTAGTATCTTTATCCTCTCTGTAGGAAGGAATGCTCGCATCTCGACAGAGTCTAGCTCTGCGCCTATAAAGGCAACACGCTGTGATGGCAGCAATACAGACCTTTCCCAGTTGAATGTAATTCCTAATAGATGTCCCAATTCGATGGTAGCACTCACGGCTTGAATAAGAAGATGCCTGGTGGGGGCGGTGAGGAGCCAGTCGTCTAGATACGGAAACACCTGGAATCCCAGATGTCTCAGGTGAGCCGTCACCACTGCCAGACATTTGGTATACACCCTGGGGGTTTTGGTGAGACCAAAGGACAGGGCTCGGAACTGAAAATGACTGGCTCCTAGGCGGAAGCGTAAATGTATCCTGGACGACCTGTTTATCTTGATGTGATAATAGGCGTCCTTGAGATCGATGGAGCACATCCATACTACTTTTTCCAGCAATGGGAAAATGGATTGCAATGTGACCATCCGGAACTTGGACTTCTTTACGAAGCGGTTTAGGTGGCTGAGGTCCAGAATGGGTCTCAAGTCCCCTGTTCTTTTTGGCACCAAAAATAACTTTGAGTAAGTTCCTAATCCGGTCCGGTCTGCAGGGACTGGCTGGATGACTCCCTTTCCAAGTAGCTTTGCGACCTCTATGGCTGCTTGATCCCGTTGACTGGGTGGCACGTCTGGGATTTTCCTTGACGGTCGAGGGGGACGGATAAAGGGAATGGTGTAACCTCCGGCGATGATAAGAAGCACCCACTGATCCTGAGTGATGGAACTCCAGGCCCTTGGATGCTCCGAAAATCTACCCCCGACTGGCTCCGGAAACTCACAGTCGGGCAGTCCCTCAGGGACGGTGGAAGGAGGAACCACGAAAAGATTTGCGGTCTCCTGTGTTGCGGGGGCCTCCGGCGCCTCTAGGGCAATGTCTTCCAGAATAATTCCCCCCCCTCTGCCTCTGGAAGGGGGTCACTCTGATGGGCAGGGAAAGACTTTTGGGGCTTTCTGAACCACATCTTTCCTCCCCTCTGCGCCTTGGGATAAGGTCTCGAAGGGAGAAAAAACGGGCCCCAACGGCAGACAAAGTCTTACCCTCCTGCTCGCATCTAGTGAGTGTGTCTTTCACCTTGGGTCCAAAGAGAGAGGACCCGTCGAATGGAGCGTCTGTGAAAGAAGACTTGAAAGCCTCCGCAAAGTGACACAAGCACATCTAGGCTTGCCTCCTAACGGCTACGCCCAAACTCGCTGCCTTACTCACCCCTTCGGCTGCATACGAAATGAGCCTCATGGACAAGTTAACAATTGACGAAAGGGTAGACAGCTGGGCGTTGACAGACTGCGTCAACACCTCAGGCACGTTACCCGACAGGGTATCTCCCAACTCCTTTATGAGATCCCTTTGGAGCCTCGTAAAATGACACAAATAATTCAGCGACCACAGGGTAAAGGTTGCTGAAGTCAGGGTACGCTTCCCATACCTATCCATGCTCCTGGACTCCTTGTTAGGAGGATGGATAGACGTAGATGCCTCTGCCACATCCTGCTGGGTGGCAGACGCCACCACCATAGCATCCACTGGGACTCCCTTGGTTAGAAACTCCTTGCCAGGGGGTGCAGATAAAAATTTGTTGGGGTGAGAAGGAACTGGCTCCATAGAGACAGGGTGCTCCCACACCCTTCGACAAATAAGGTCCAGTAATTCATCGAAGGGTGGAGACACCCAGGAGGCGGAAGGTTGGGCACCGAAGGCCTTGAGGAAGACCGACTCCTCCGCGGAAGGGGTTTTGGACAGCCAGTCGCCCCTCAGTCTGAAGATCTCCAGGACATCAGAGAACGAGACATCATCAGAGGACGACTTTGGGGACCCTTCCACATCATCAAGGTCGGTGTCTGAGGTGACAGACTCATCTGGGGAGTCTATGTACTTCCTCTTGCACAACTTTTTCCTGGGGGGGCTCTTCAGGCAAAGACTCTGAAGGCTCCTCGGAAAAAGGGGGACCACACATGGAGGAATCCTCAGGCCTTGGAGCTGCGCTGTCCGAAGACAGGGAGGCACCAGTAGCTCTAGTCGCCGTGTCTAGGGAAGCGGTCGCAGATTCAGGTGAAGTCACTAGAGATTTGTCTAGCGCACTCCTCATAGCCTCGAAGGCGGGTCCACCAGAATCTGAAGAAAGGCCCGCCTGCGAAACCATGACCGGTGTCGGGGTCCCCCTAGCCGAGGCGCCAAGGAGGAGACTCAGGGCCGAAACCAGGAGCCCCGAGAAATCCCCCTCGGGCTCGGCCGAGGAAACCCGAGAACCGAAACCCTTGGAAGGAACCAAAAAGTTTGGAGCTGAAGACGGCGCCGACAGACAAGCAGTGAGTCTTGGAACCGACTCAGGAACCTAACCAGACTCTGCGAACCCCATCTCCGACGACACCAGGGTTGTCGGTGGAGGAAGAAATGGAATCAAAATGGTTGGCTCCGGCCACTGGGCTTGAGCTGAAAATAATTTAGATAAAACAGGTGACTGGAGGAGCCTCTGGACCACCCTATCCAAATCCGAATCTGAAAACCTGGAGGACCTGGAGGAAACAGACGGGGGGCGAGAAACTCTTTGAACCGGCTCCGAGGCAATGCTGGAATGTCGACTCCTAATCGGCTCCAGAAGGATCGGAGCCGAAGAAGACTCGATTAGCACCGAGACCCCCTTCGGCGCTGACGGGTCAGGAGCCGAAGAAGCCGACCCTGGAGCCGAAACACTCACCTGAGGCTCCGAGACCAATGGAGCCGAGGACAACTCAGATAGAAATTCTCTCTCCTGCGGCTCCGAGACCAATGGAGCCGAGGAAGGAGACCAAGACTTAGATCTTCTCTCCTGCGGCTCCGAGACCATTGGAGCCGAGGAAGAGGACCCAGACATAGATTCCCTATCCTGCGGCTCCGATATCAGTGGAGCTGAGGAAGAGGACAAAGACTTAATTCTTTTTTCCGGCGGCTCCGACGGACTTGTCGGAGACGAAGACTTCTTTTTCTTCGATTTCGAAGAGGGAGAAGAAGATAAAGCTTCCTCAAAGGCTGGTTTTAATAACCCTTTCAAAATCAACTTATTTTTCCTCTCTTGTAGTACACGAGAGAAAAGGCATGGCAAACACTGCAAGATTCCTGCAAGTGTTTAGCCCCTAAGCAATAAACACAGATGGCATGGCCATCTGTTAAAGACATTTTGTAGCCACATTTCGAACATTTTTTAAAGCCTGACGGCTTATGCTCTTTTTCTTTGCCAGACATAACCTACAAAGCACTTAAAACACAAGGAAGGGAAGGGAGGGAAGAGCTCTAACTAAAACGCTCGACAAAAAAATAGGGCAAAGGCCCTCTAACTCAAACGGGCCTAGCCCACCAAACAGAAGGAATCACACAACACCAAAAAACAAACACAGCCAATCACAAGGTAATAAGGACGAAGATAGCTATTAAAATAGCTGTTTGGTTATGAAATATTTAAGCTATGAGCAAAAACGACCCAAAAAAGGCCAAAAAAGAAGGGTACTTAGCCACAGCCAAGTCGAGACCACTTCGTTACTTCAGAAGTGGCAAACGAGATCTGGGGGTTTGAGAGTGGTGCATCCTGGGATAAGGGGGTTGGCCCAGCCAATGAGAGACTTCATGCTAGTGTATCGGCCGAGCCCATCAGTTATGAATGTAGGCGAGATAGGATCACATTACATCATTTGTTTAGGTGTCTATTTTGAAAGGAGGTTAACAGATTGATTTAAGGTGTTCTCCATAACTTGATCAGTTCCTGGAAGAACCCTCCCATTCAATTTCCATTCATGAAGGTCTGTTCTGGTCCTGCTCAGCTTGTCTGCTACTATACTATGTTTTACTCTGACAGCATGTAAGATGCATAGAGTGTTAAGGAATGCTGAACAGCTAACTCCCAAGCCATTACAGCCAGCTTACATAGGGAGTATGACCTTATATTTCCCTGCTTGTTTATGTGCCACATCACTATGGTATTGTTTCTAGTCAGTTGAAGAGGTCTTGAGGAACAAAAGTGATGAAGAGAATTCATAGCATGGATCACAGCCAACATATCCTTTATACTGATGTGCTTTGGTCCGTCTGAAATACTCCATAGCCACTGTACCTTTCCATAGAAACTGCTTCCCAAGCAAAACATGACTCAGCTGTGATGACAAAATTGATCTGGAGTCTGAGGGAAGAAAGAAAGACCTGGGTTCAGTTAAATTTGTTGTCTCTACTAATGCAGTTCCCATTTTAGAAAGCAGAAAATTGGAATTTGATAGACCAGAGAATGCATATGTTGGGTCCATGTGTTTTTACAAACCACTGTATGCTTCTTATGTGTAACCTAGCTTGGGGAATCATGGGAATCATAGAAGTCATGAAACCTAAGATCCTGAGAAATTCTCTTACAGAAGTCTGAGACTAACTGGAAATTTTCAGCAAATATTCCAGATAAAAATCTACCTTCTCTTGTGTCAAAAAGTCCTTTTGAATACACATATCCACAAGGCATCCAAGGAGCACAATGCTGTGAGACAGTCAAAGAGGATTTTGCAATATTTGTCTGGAAGCCCTGACTGGTCAAAGGAGACATAAAAAGAAGTTATGTACTCATCATAGTGTTCCATCAGTGCTGTCCATTTTCATTCTTCCTCAACTGTTGGGTGAGGATCAGAACTTCGGATCCAACTCGGTCGTTACTAAAGCTTGTGATAACCAAAAGGCTTTTGAGTGTCTCCCTTACCTATAATGCACCAAGCCCTAACATAGCCAGATTTTGTTTGCTGATTTTGCCTGAAATGCTATCTACCAATATGAATATATAAAAATACATAAAAATGTATATGCTCTAAATAGGGAACTATACCTGGAGTTCAATCATCAAGGACAGTAATGTCCTTAGAATGTCTCGTTCTTCCAGACGTTTCTCAAAACAAAGGATAGGGGTTGATGGGAGGGAAGTTGAGGAAGAATGAAAATGGATAACACAGATGAAAGGTTATGGCAAGTACATAACTTCTTTATCTGATGTTGTCAATTTTCATTCTATCCCCAACTCTTGGGACAGAGTCCCCAGCTACCCAGAACCCTGGGTGGACTCTTAGGAAGGATATTCCAGAGCACAGCTGAGCCAAAAGCTGCTGTACCCCTTGAGATCAACTCTAGTTTCTAATGAGTGATAAAGGTATGAGGATTCACCCAGGTTGCAGCTGCACATATATCGTCCATGGAAGCTCTGGAGAGAAAGACTGAAGAAGTTGCCATACAGCTAGTTAATGGGCTTTTACAGGTTTTGTTAAGGTTAGACCCAGTTTATTATAGAAAAAAAGAAATACAGTCTATCAGCCATCTGGCTAGAGTTACTTTTGCCACTTGCTTTCCCAATTTCAATTTTGCAAAAGAAACAAACAATCGATCTGTCTTTCAGATTTCTTTTGTCCTATGTAAATAAATGCATAACTGTCTGTGAACATCCCATAAATGCAACATATATTCACCTTTGTTAGTAAATTTAGGAAAGAATACTGGCAAATAAATGGACTGATTGATGCTGGATTCTGACACCACCTTGGGAAGGCAAGACACATTTGCTCGTAATGAAATTCTATCCTGATGAAAAGTCAAGTAGAGAAGTTTCGATTACAAGGCCTGAAGTTCTGAAATTCTTCTAGCTGAGATAATGGCCACTAGAAAGATAGTTTTCCAAGTCAGGAATTTAAGGTCACATTTCGCTGATGGTTCAAAGGGGGAGTGAATTAAGGCTTGCAATGCCAAGTTCAAATCCCATGGTGGAGTAGGGTATTTATATGGGGGCTTCAATAGAAGAGTGCCTCTCAAGAATGCTTTATGAAGGTTTAGAAGAGGCCCCAGAAGAGTTTTTAAATCCAATATGAAAATTAGATATTGATGCCAATTTAACCTTAATAGTAGAAGAGCTCATCTCCTCATTAAAGATCAATGCTAAACATTTCAAAATGTTATGTATCGGAGATGAAAAAGGATCAGTATGTCTTTATTGTACCCAGTAAACAAAACTTTTCCATTTATTTGTATAAAGCTTTCTTTTTGAAGGTTTATAGGAAGATAAATTATACAAGAAACAGGTGAAGACAGCATTGATTGTCTGGCTATTAATGGAACTGGAGAAACCACATTGTTAGCTTGAGGTGTGAGACATCTGGATGAATCATGTCTGTTAGATGTGATGGGAGATCTGGAATTGGAGCCAGCATCCAAGGATGGCAAAGAAGATGAGGCCACAGGAAGGGGAACCAAATCTGATGAGGCCAGTATGGTGCAATGAGAATGGCTTTGCTCTTCAACCTGGTGGCTTTCTGCACCAATTTTGGAATCAGAGGAATTGAAGAGTAAGCATAAAGCAGACAAGGAGGCCATTCGTGAAGTAGAGCATCCCTCAGTGACTCCCGCTGAGGAAGCACTAGGGGAAAGAAGCTACTGCATTTGTTGTTTAGGGGAGAAGCAAAAAGATTGCAGCAACACTTGGCCCCATCAGGAGAAAATTGTTTCTGCCACTTTCCTGTTGCGAGACCACTCGTGAGGTAGAAGAATGGACCTGCTTAACTTGTCTGCTATCACACTGGTTTTCCCCAGAATGTGAGTTGCTATAAGAAAGTGGTTGGATGAAATTGCCCATTGCCACACTGAGTGCTTCTCAACACAGGGGGTATGATTTGGTTGCTCCTTGTTTGTTTATGTACCAAACTACTGATATATTGTTCATTTGAATAGCAACTGTCCCTGATGGGAGAGCATCCCGGAAAGCCTACAATGCTTAAAGCACTGCTCTCATCTCTAGGACATTGATATGCAAGTTGGCCTCTTCGGCAGACTAAGTGCATTGGAGTATTCTCTCCAGAAAGTGTACTCCCATCTGATCTGGGAAGCAAATGTCATTATGGTAGTGAACTGAGGGAGAATGAAAGGACAGCCTTGTAGAACCTGCTCTGAATAAATCCACAAGAGATGCCTCTTGCATGCCTGAGTGATCCTTATTTGTGTTGGCATGCACTGGTAAAAAATGGACCATTGTATTGCTAGCATCCATTGAAGAATTCTCATATGAAATGTTGCTAGAAGAACTACGATTATGGCAGCTGACGTTGTTCCCAAGGCCTGAAGGATCAACCGGGCTGAAACATTGGTACTGCGATTACTCTCTTGACTTGGAATCTTATAGTCTGTTTTTTTTGAGAGAAGAAAAGAAGCTGATGTCATGTTGAAAACTGCTCCTATGAATTCCAAAATTTGAGTTGGTTATAGATAAGATTTGCTGTAATTTACAGTTATCCCCAGAAGAGAACAAATCTGAAGTACCTAATCTATCTCTTTCATTAGTAGATGACTGGCTGGGGTGGAACTGAGACAATGGTCTCGATATGGAAACACCCGGAATCCCTGCAGTCTAAAGTGAGCTGCCACTACTACCATGCATTTGTTAAACACCCTGGGGACTGTGGAGAGGCCAAAGGGCAGTGCTCTGAACTGGTAGTGACAGGATCCCAGCCGGAACCATAAGTACCTTCTGGATTGTCTGTTCATCTTTATGTGACAGTACGCATCCTGAAGGTCTATTGAGCACATCCAGCTGTCCTTGCCCAAGAAGGGTAGAATGGACTGAGGGTCTATATTAGCATGTTGACAGGAAGGAATATCCAACGCCCTTACGTCAACACGTATAGCACGAAATGTCTAAATCTTGAATGGCCAGAACAGCGATTTTTTTCTCAAGGAAAAAAAAATTGCTGGGCCGTTGTTGGGAATTTGCCATTTCCTCCACTGTAGTGAGTTTTCGGAGTTGGTATATTTAAGTAAGGGGGGGCACAGCCCCCCATTTTATTTTGTCTGCCAGTTTGTTCTAGCAGCTTTTGTATTTGTAGAGCTGCTTCTTTCCTAGACTGGGTGGAACACCGGTAATTTTGCATACAGTTGGAGGTGGAAGGCAAAACTGTATTATATAATCTCTGGAATAAGAAGATATGTACTCACCATAACGTTCCATCTGAGTAGGTGGCTTCATTTGTCTGCAACCTGTGGGTCTTGGATCCGATATCGAATCCGAGCCGGCAACTATTTATACAGCTATGGATCCGAGCTCCTAGCTCCTCCCCTTACCCATAATCCCTTGCCAACCCCAAATGACCTCAGATCAAGTTATATATACCTGAAAAGGTATTCCAACAGGAAAAGGCAGGAAAAATACCATCATCTAACTCTTCTGAAGGCCAGGGGGAAGGAGTGGGGGGGGATGGTTGCAGACAAATGAGGCCACCTACTCAGATGGAACATTATGGTGAGTACATAACTTCTTAATCTGGAGTGGGGATTCATTTGTCAGCAACTTGTGGGACAGAGTCCCCAGCTACCTGAATCTTGGGCGGCCATCATGGGAGGATGTTCCGGAGCACTGCAGAGCCAAAGGATGCTCTCCCTCTGGAAATGACGTCCAGTTTGTAGTGGTTAATAAAGGTATGAGATGAGGCCCAAGTGGCTGCCGAGCAAATATCATCCAAGGGGACTCTAGATCTGAATGCAGTAGAAGTAGATATGGAGCGAGTGGAATGTGCACGAACCCTTTGAGGTGCGGGCCTCCCAGAAGTCTCATAATCTAGAAGGATACATTGGGAAATCCAGTGTGATAAGGTGACCTTCGAAACAGCTTTACCTAAATTGAATTTGGCAAAGGAAATGAACAGCTGATCAGATTGTCTGTGACCAGCAGTCCTATGAATATAGAAATGCAGCTGCCTGTGCACATCTAATGAATGCAGCTTGTATTTTCCTTTATTTTGATAATTAGGGAAGAAAACAGGAAGATTAATGGACTGACTGATATTGGTTTCTGAGGCCACCTTAGGTAGAAAGGATGGATTGGTCCTGAGGTACACTCTATCCTGATGAAAAACCAAGTGAGGGGGTTTTACGGAAACAGCTTGAAGTTCCGAAACTCTTTTCGCAGAAGTGATGGCTACCAGGAATGCTGTTTTCCAAGACAGGTATTTAAGATCAGCCGAGGCAGCTTTTTCAAAGGGAGAAGCAGTCAAGGCCTGAAGAACTAGCAATAGGTCCCAAGGGGGTATGGCTTCTTTGATAGGGGGCCTGAGCAGAAAAGTACCCTTGAGGAAGGTTTTACATAATTTAGCTGACATCAAAGGACCTGTCTCGTGTCCTACGTGGTAATGGGAGATGGCTGCCAATTGTACCTTGACTGTCGAACAGCTAGCCCCTTGCTGAAAAAACCCGGTAAGGAAGTCCAAAACGGACGTTAGCGGAGCAGTGAAGGGGTCCAGATTATGATGTTCCGCCCAGACGGAGAAGCGCTTCCATTTACTGCGGTAAATCTTCCTGGTGGAAGGTTTATGTGCTGCCACCAAGATGGCTTTGACTGGTGAAGAGATACCGGGAGTCCTAATTAAGAGTGGAACTGGAGCAGCCAAGCTGTCAGCTTCAGTGGGAGATCAGATCTGGGCTGGGATCCAGAATCCAGGGAGGATTCACCAAGTGAGACCACAGGTAAGGGAACCAAGTTTGTCGAGGCCAGAATGGGGCAACGAGGATCATTTTGCTTCCCAAATGAGAGGCTTTCTGTAACATCTTTAGCATCAGGGGTAGAGGAGGATAGGCATAAAGTAGACCGGGCGGCCAATCATGCACTAGAGCGTCTCTCGGAGCTTCCCCTGGTGGGGGAATCAGGGCGAAGAAGCTGTCGCATTTCGTATTTGAGGGAGAGGCAAAAAGATCGCAGCAGGGTTGCCCCCATTTTGCAAAAATCCGCTTCGCTACTCGGGAGTTGAGAGACCACTCGTAAGGGGAAAGGATAGTGCGGCTGAGTTTGTCCGTCAGAATGTTGGACCGTCCCGGAATGTGCGTTGCGATCAGAAAGTAGTTAGTGTAGATCGCCCATTCCCACACTCTCATGGCCTCTCGGCAGAGAGGGTAAGACCTGGTTCCCCCCTGTTTGTTGATATACCAGACAACTGACATGTTGTCCGTCTGTATCGCAATTGTTCCTACGGGAAGAAGGTTGTGAAGTGCTTGCAACGCCAACAGCACTGCCCTCATCTCCAGAACATTGATATGCAGGGAGGTCTTTGTGTCATTCCATGTGCCTTGGACTGTTCTGCCTGAGCAATGCCCCACCCCCACCCCGAGGCGAGAAGCGTCCGTGGTCACCGTGACGAGAGGAGGTGGAGCACAGAAGGGGCGACCTGTATGGAGGTCTGGGGAATGAAGCCACCATAACAGGGCCCTCCTGCAAGCCTTGCTGATAGAGACAGGGTGATTGAGAGGAAGAAGCTGAAAGGACCATTGTACTTGAAGGGTCCACTGTAGTACCCTCATGTTTAGGCGAGCGCATGGAAGGAGTGTAATTGCCGCTGCCATAGAGCCCAGTGCCCTCAGGACCAATTCCGTGGGTGGAACTTCTGATTGGAGGATGGCCCGCACATGTAAACTCAGATTCTGTAGTCGTTCTGGAGTGAGGTAGGCTCACAGACTTCTCGTATCTAATCTGGCCCCTATGAAGTCTATCACTTTTGTCGGAGCAAGGAAGGATTTGTCCGTATTGATCGTGATGCCTAACTGGGGGGCTAGGCAAAGAAAAAAATCTCTGGCTGAGCAGAGTAGATGCCTTGTTGGGGCGGTCAGGAGCCAGTCGTCCAGGTACGGGAAGACCTGCATTCCCTGGAGTCTCAGGTGGGCCGCTATCACTGCTAAAACTTTGATGAACACCCTGGGGGCTGTGGTGAGGCCAAAGGGAAGGACCCTGAACTGATAGTGGCTGGCTCTCAGCCGGAAGCGGAGAAACCTCCTGGATCGTCTGTCCATTAAAATGTGGTAGTACGCATCCTTGAGGTCTATTGAGCACATCCAGTCGTTCTCCCGCAAGAGGGGGAGAATGGATTGAAGAGTGACCATTCGGAATTTTTCCTTGGTTACCGACAGGTTCAGGAGGAAAGGGTCTAGAATTGGTCTCAAGTCCCCTGTCTTTTCTGGCACCAGAAAGAACCTGGAATAAAACCCTAATCCGAGCTGGTCTGGGGGGACGGGTTGGATGGCTCTTTTCTCTAGCAGCTGCTGGATTTCTGCGGCTGCAGCCTCCCTCTGACCGGGTGGTACATCGGGGAGGTTTCTGAGTCTGGGGACATGTTGCATTGGGATTTTGTAACCTCTGGATATGATACGAAGCACCCAGCGGTCTGACGTGATGGACTCCCATGCCGCCAGGTGCCTCGAGAAGCGCCACCCGACTGCCTCCAGAGTGGAGCAGTCGGGCAACCCTTCAGGGCTGTTGTGTGGGCCGATCAGAGAAAGATTCTCTGGACCCAAAATTTCTCGGGGCCCCTCTGCCTCTAGGGGAGCGTCCTCCCTGTCCTCCTCTGCCACGGAAGGACTGGTTGTCCGGAGCAGGTTGGGAATGTTGCGATTTCCGGAACCACATCTTCTTCTGTCCCTTTTGGTTCTTGGAGAAGGACCTCTGGGGAGCAGAGAAGCGGACTCCGACGGCAGACAACGTCTTCCCGTCCTTATCGCTCTGTACAAGTGTCTCGCGAACGGTCTTGCCAAACAAGGCAGAACCATCAAAGGGGGCATTCGCAAAGGACGCCTTAAAGGGCTCCGCGAAGTCACAATGTCGGAGCCAGGCCTGGCATCTCATAACTAGGCCAGCTCCGCTAGCTCTAGCGGCTCCCTCAGTGGCTTGGGACAACAGCCGCATAGAGGTATTGGAAATAGATCTTAGAATGGCCGTACGAGTGGAGTACAACTGCTTGTCCTCCACCGACATGGACTCTGGAGGAGAAGCAGCGTATTCTTTAATAAGATCTCGCTGCATCCTGATGACATGTGCCATGTAGTTCAGGGACCTTACTGAGAAGGTCGCTGAATTAAACACCCGCTTCCCAAGGCGATCCATCGAGCGGGACTCCTTGCTCGGTGGATGGACTGAGGGGCTCTCCTGAGCTAGTTCCCTCTTAGTGGCTGCCGACGTCAACATGGCATCTACAGGGGGACCCTTGCTCCAGTGGGACCGGTCTGCGGGGGGGCTCAAGATCCTATCCGGGCATTTAGGGACTGGCTACACAGTGTCCGGCTCCTTCCACGCCCTGGTGGTAATAAGGTCCACCAGGGGGTCGGCCGGAGGGGACACCCAAGAGGTAGACGGGCCTGCTTTGAATGCCTCCAGGAACACGGACTCGTCGGAGGAAGCCTTGGGGGCAGACCCCCCTCCCCCGATCCTGAGCATTTCCATGATGTCTCCAAAGGAGACATCCTCAGGGGGTGACCTTGGGGAGCCTTCCACTTCATCCAAGTCCGTGTCCTCTGTTAAGGACTCGGGGGAGTCCACGTGCCTCCTCTTACACTTGTGCTTGCGAGGCACTTCCTCGGGGGGGCTGTCCGAGGAGGTCTCACCAGCAACATCCTGTTCCAATGGAAAAACCTGGGACATCGAAGCAGGCGGTCCCTGTGGCCGGGTGATGGGAGCCTGACCCAGCAGAGAGGGAGTGCAGGGTGGAGCCAAGACAAGGGCCAGGGGTCCGGATGCTCTCGACAGAGCCCCCTCCATTGCATTGAAGGCCGAGGGGGAGCCACTCTCCCTGAGTTCCGAAAGCCGACTCCCACTCGGATCCGATGAAGGGATCGGAAACCGGCGCCGAGACCGTCGGATCCGAGGGACCAGTGTGCACCGACCTGGACGGAGCCGAAGGCACACTGAATCCCTCGGATCCGAAGCTCGCCCCACGGCTCTGAGAGGTCGGATTCGACAATGGAACTGACAGACTCGAGGGCAGGGTCGGATCCGAAGTACTCAGTACTGTCGGTGCCGACCCACCCCCGGCTCCGACACTGCCCGGCTCCGAGCACTCCAAACCCAGGAAGCGGGACGGAGAAGGAGCAATTGGAACAAAGAAAGGTGTCGAGCTCCCACCCGAAGGGGGGGGAGGCAAGAGCACTCTCATCTGCAGCTGGGCCTGGATGAACCTCCTCATCATCCGGTCCAAGTCTGCATCAGACAGGCTGTAGGTTGATCTCGAAGTGGCCACCGAGGCAGGCCTGGAATGCCGCCTTGATGACCTCGACGGAGATCGGGTCTCCTCCTCCTCGGGTCCCGGGGAGAAGCAAGGAGATCAGAGCTGAGGAGGAGGAGACCTGCAAGCCGTGGAGGGAGAAGCCCGCTTAGCTGGGGGGGGCAAAGCGGAGGTCTCGGCCCTCCGCTTGTGGTGCTTCTCCCTCCATTTCTCCCTCCTGGCCTCCCTGTCCTCCGGCGCTTTAGTGGGAGTTTGAATCCCGGCCGGGGGAAGGGGGGCAGGAGTGGCCACCACCACAGGCTGAGGAGGTGCCACGGGAGGAGCGGAGGCTGAAGCCAAATCCGGGGGCAGAAGTCCCGTCAGGATCAGCTTCGACCTCCGCTCTTTCAGTGCCCTGGGGTTGAACGCTGCACAAATGGTACAGCCCGAGGACAGGTGTTCAACCCCAAGGCACTGAACACACCGGGTGTGGCCATCTGCTGAAGAGAGCTTATGGCCACACTCGGTGCATTTACAAAAAATAGGCTTGGGGCCTCTGCCATACCTAAACTAAGGCTACACAAACACACTAGGCCCCAAACGCAATCACACAAGCACACACTAACGACCAGCGAGGGGAGGGTAAAAAAACTAAAAATTAAAAGTTAACAGACTAAAGGAAACCTAGCACACTCACACTGATTAAACTATGAAAAAAGACTGAGAAAAATTCACTTATCTATAACAAATTGCCAGGAGCTCACAATCCAGCTGACACACTTTAGAGCAGCAAACTAGATCTGAGGTCATTTGGGGTTGGCAAGGGATTATGGGTGAGGGGAGGAGCTAGGAGCTCGGATCCATAGCTGTATAAATAGTTGCCAGCTCGGATCCGATATCTGATCCAAGACCCACAGGTTGCAGACAAATGAAGTCCCTACTCCAGATATAATGCTTTGCACCCAAGTATTTTTTGTTATATCTAGCCAGGCTCTCTGGTGCAGGGATAGTCGACCCCTGAGTGCCTCCACAGGGAGACAATCAGGACTCCTTTAGGAGCGCTGGTAGGGTCTGTCAGAGAAAGAATCTCTGGATCTCTGGTTTTGTGGGCCTCCTCTGCCATGGGGGCATTGACGTCCATTAGAGTTTCCCCCTCTGTCCCTAGAGAAGCTTTCTCCACGTGTGTCCTGGAAAGGACCCTGGGACTTCTTGAACCACATCTTCTGACCACCTCATTGATTCTTAGAAAAAGATCTCTGAGGGGTCAAAAAACGTATGCCCACTGCAGAGAGGGTCTTTCCATCCTCCTCACACCTGGATAATGTGTCCTTCATTTTGGGGCCAAACAAAGAAACGCTGTCAAAGGGAGCATTGACAAACAAGGACCTGAAGGGCTCCGCAAAATCACACAAGTGCATCCAGGCATGCCTCCTAATGGATATGCCTGACCCCACTGCCCTAGAAGCGCCTTCGGTTGCAAAATAAGCCTCATGGATGAATTTGAGATGGATAGAAGGATAGCCATCTGAGAGGCCACAAATGATTGGGCTTCAGCAGAAATGGTCCCTGAAAGAGATTTTGAAAGTTCTTTGATCAAGTCCCTTTGCAACCTAGTAAAATGTGACAAATAGTTCAACCATGTAAGAGCAAAGGTTGTTGAAGCATAGACATGTTTCCCAAACATGCCCATCACCCTAGACTCTCTGTTAGGGGGATGAACAGAGGAACTTTGTTCAGTAAGTTCCTTCTTCGTAGCCACCTCCATGACCATGGCATCCATGGGCACCCCTTTACCCCACAATTCCTTTCCCACAGGTAGAACCAAAATCCTGTATGGTCTCCTAGGTACTGGCTCAACTGAGACAGACTCCTTCCATGTCTGCTGAGAGACCAAATCAATGAGCTCATTGGTGGACGGATTACCCCAGGAGGTAGATGGGCCAGCTTCAAAGGCCTCCAGAAATACTGACTCCTATGGTGAAGGGTTGCTGGAGGTCTAACCACCTCTTTGTTTAAGGAACTCAAGGATGTCTCCAAATGAGACGTTATCTGGAGGGGATCGTGGGGACCCTTCACCCTTGTTGAAATCAGTATCCTCAATGACTGACCCTTGTGGAGAGTCCAAATGTCTCCTCTTGCACTAGGGACTTCCTTGGTGGGGTGCTCCGGGGAAGTGTAGAAGAGACTATGAAACCCTGCTGGGTAGTCTGGCGGTCTCAAGCTGCCTGTCCTTGTGGCATCAAATGATGAGGCTCCATGTGCATAGACATCTGGGAGCTAGATTGAAGATACGAGGGGGTTGGGTCCATCAATCCTGTCAGAGCAGAAAACACCCTCTTCACAACCTCCAAGGCAGACCGCTCCAGAGAAAGAGAAGACCTCAGTACTGAGAAGTCAGGCTTCTGGACCAGTGTCTCCTCCCTCCCCGAAAGCAATCTCCCAGAGGTGGAAATCGGAGCCGAGCTGTCCAATGCTGAAACACGAAAACACAGAAACGGCTCTGAGACCTTCGGAGTAGACTACAGCACCTCAGATCCGACAAGGAAGCTTTGCCTCCACGAGTCCACCAGAGCTGAAGACGTTGGAGCTGGGGCACTCAGAATTAGCTTCGAATCCGAAGATAGGGTTATCTTTGGATCCAAGCCAGATGGACCAGGAAGACTCGGATCCAGGGACCCTGAAGCAACCAAAGGTATCAAAGGAGCCTTAGGTGGTGGTGTGGTTGAAGGATGGGCCTCCTGACCTGAAGTGGTAGAAGCCAGTAACACACCCATCTGGATCTGCGCTGAGAGAAACTCATCATCCTATCCACGTCTTCCTCAGTCAAACTCCTGGATGAACAAGATGAGCCCAGAGAAGGTGACTTTGAATGGCGCCTCTCCATAAAGGGTGAAAGGACCCTGGAAGGCACCCCAACAAAGGGAGAATATTGAATCCTTGGCAAAATAACTGGCTCTGGAAAAGTCCAATCCAAAGCTTTCTTGGTCAGATCCGACGACGAAGGATCCATTAACCTCTTTTTCTTCGGATCCAAGGGGGAAGAGGTTTGAGACCTCCTAGAATCTGATTTAGACCTCTTCCTGGAAGACTCCAAAGGTGGAATCAAGTAAGTGGAGGGAATCGGAGACTTTGATTCCTTAGACTTTAGTTTGGGGGATTAAGCCTCAGTGATAGCTTCACCGAATGATGATGTCAGTAAGTCTTTCAGAATCAATTTATTCTTTCTGTCCACAACTGCTTTGGTATTAAATTTATGACAAAAAGAGCAATCCTCCTGCAGGTGCTGTGGACCTAGACAATAAACACAGAGTGTATGTGCGTCTGAGATAGGCAACTTGTGCCCACACTTCAAACATTTTTTAAAGCTGGAAGGACCCTTCTTAGTAAAAACTAAAATGTAAACAACAAAACTTAGAGTTACACCTCCTTCCACACGTTCAGACCACAAACTAAAGGCATGAAAACTAAAGGAGGCGGTGTGTCAATGTTCAATAAAGATAAACACACCTCCAGACTGGTTAAACAGTATGATTCTCTGGAGATATTTCAGTGCAATTAACTACTGGTAGGACACCTATTCGGGTCATTGCCAGCTACAGGACTCCCTCTATGAATCACAACACCCACTCTGCCTATTTGGATCTACTTGAGTCTATCAAGATACATCTGAACACCACAGTTTTGGGTGACATTAACTACCCATCCATTAAATGGGTACATTACTCATGCTCAAACTCACTTGCCCAAAGCTTCCTCGACTTTGTTAACTCCTATGCCCTGGACCAGCTGGTTGACACCCCCATAAAGGGAGCTAACATCCTGTATCTGGTGCTTACCAATATGGGGGACCACTGTAGCATCCCCACTACGAGGTCTCCCCTGGTGAGATCTGACCACAAATCAGTCTCCTTCGAAGTAAGTGTCACACCTGCCCCCCCAGCAGCAACTAAATTAAAAAACTTCTCCAAAGCAGAGTATAACCTCTTATGGGAAGGTATAAATAGCTTCACTACACCTCCCCCCTCAGATGGAACTGGCAACTATGCTGAGTTCTACTCCAATGCTTTATACAAATGTCTGTATAACTGCATTGATTCAGCTGTACTTGACAGGACCAAAACAAGCTCCTCAAGGATAAGAAAACCTTCCTGTTGGACAACTACTATTAACAGGCTTTACAATAAGAGGAAGAAATTGCTAAGAGTAAGACGGAGCAAGCCCTAAACTGGAAACACTTTCTCCTCAGCTTAAACAAGCAAATAAGACTTCTTGTGAAGTCCTTCAAAGCAAACTACGAATCCAAATTAGCTTCCTCAACTAAGGACAACCATAAAACGTTCTTTAGTTACGTCCATAACCTAAAAGGAAAGACCAAGGTTTGTGCTGAAATGGTAGTTAATGATATCAAACATACTAAGCCTGTGGACATAGCTAACTTGTTGGATGACAGGTTCTGTGAAAACTTCAGTCCCCTGTCCCTGGCACACATACCTTATGACATCCCCACCACCTGTCCCCTACCTTGTATCTCTAAAGAGCAGGTTGTAAACGCCTTTCTAAGGCCAAAAATACAGCATCTATGGGACCTGATAACATCCCAGGCTGTGTCCTACATCGGCTCCAACAGGAATTAGCAACACCATTGGATATTCTTTTCAATCATGGACTAAGCACTGGCTGCATCCCAGCTGAATGGAAAATGGCCTCCGTTATTCCCTTACACAAAGGTGGCGCTTCCATTGACCCCATGAACTACAGACCTAATAGCCTGACTAGCCTTATCTCCAAGGCCATGGAGTGAATCATCATGGACCTTATCAACAAAGATATAGGTAATCTCCAAACACCTGACCCTACACAGTTTGGATTTGTCAAAGGGAGATCATGCCTGTTAAGTCTGGTGGACTTCTTTGAGACAGTCACCAAGGCCCTGAATGAGGGGAAATCTGCACATACAGCCTACCTAGACTTAGCCAAGGCGTTTGACACTATGCCCAACTCAGGCATCATTGACAAACTCATCCAGCTACGTATCAACCCTTACATCATTAGATGGGTCACTAACTGGCTCACTGATAGAACCCATATAGTCAAAATAGTGGAATCCATCTCCAACAGCAGACCTGTAACCAGTGGTGTTCCACAGGGATCAGTCATGGGACCTCTTCTGTTTGGAATCTATTTCTCTGAAGTACAAGCAAAACCTAAAGGTCTGTGGCTGACAAAGTTCGTTGATGACTGCAAACTGGGAGCAGTCATAGAATCTCCAAATGATGTCAACATCCTACAAAAAGGCCTTACACAAAGAAATGATCGGTGCCAAAGTCATTGCCTTAAACACAGTGCAAAAAATGTATTATCATCCCTTTTGGTAAGAGTGATGTTCTTGCTAACCGCCACATCAATAGCAACACCTTACGTACACACTCAGTGGTGAGAGACCTGGGCACACAGGTTGACAGCAACCTTACCTTTGCCATCATGTCTCCACAGTGGTAAGAAGGGCATTCTGTACTGCTTATCTCATAAGTAAAGGCATTGTCTCCAGAAAAAAAGAAGTTATAACCTTCCTGTACTCTTCCCTCATCAGGCCAACAATGCCCCTTTTGGAATGTACCTTTCTAAGCACCTGCAGCAACTAGAGAGACCACAAAGGTTCCCCGCAAGAAAAATTCTAGGTCTTCAGCATCTGTCCTATGTGGATCATCTGAAATGACTGTCACTTTATTCTGTTTCATACACACTACTCAGAGGTGGTCTCTGCCTTGCATACAAGGCAATCCCTGACCCTGCTTTACTGAAAATGCTGCATATCGGCAAGTCAAATGGTACATGGATTACTCGCTCTAAAGATCTTAACCTGGTATGTGAGATTAACAGAACCTGCTGGAGGGACAGATTTGTCTCCCAGAGGCTACCACACCTTTGGAATAGACTCCCACTTCAGGTCAAACAGAGCACCTCATTGCCCCTCTTCAAACGCAATCTGGACGATTGGATGGGTAACTGAAAATTCACCACAGGGGTTCCACCTGTGTCCCTCTTGGACAGAAGCAATAGGTGCTGATCGTGGAAATAAGGGTGGAACTTGGCTAGGTTTGTAAAGGCTCTAGGGCCATTAGCCTAGTAACTTCCTAAGATCTTACGAAGAGAAATATAAGAACCAAATTTTTTTTTTTTTTGGAAAGCGGAAGTCAGAAAGGAAAAATATTACCAACAATGGTAATTGAAGCAACAGAAACGTGTAAAAACAGAAAAAGTAAAGAAAACTACCAACAATGGTAATAAAGTGGTACCCTAATGTAGAAGGCTAAGGGATAAGAACTATAAGAGAAATATACTAGAAATATTTTTGTAGAGAAAAATCATTTAGCTGCTTAAGATACAAATAAAACTTGAGAGCTAAGGTGGACCACGTCTTTTCGCGAAAAGCAGCAAATGAGATTTGTGTATGTTAGGGGTTGGTGCATTATGAGTAAGGGAGAGGCTTGAGAGGTTTTTGGTTAGAATGAGCTTTATTAATGGGCAAGTCAGACCTGAGGTTCAGATCCGAACTCAACAGTCGAGGATAGAATGAAAACTGTACAACATCAGATCGGAAGTTATGTACTTACCATAATGATAGATACGTGTTATCTGCTTCCGTCCTTCTTCAATGGATGGGTCATTAGATCTGACTTCGGATCTGACTTTGGCCACTCTAGACTTTGGAGCCAAAGCTCAGGCTTTTCCCCTTATCTATAATTCTCTCCTCCCACTGACATTTCTTCAGATTGTGTTTGCGCAAGAAGCTGTAAAGGATATAGAACCTTATCCCTAAAGCCCAGAGTCCATAAATGCAATACTTAGCTCATATTCTGCTCTAGAGCTCAATGTGCAAAGAATAGACCTGGGAAAATAGACCTGGGAAACAGGCAGTCTGATCATACCAGAAACAAGAAGTTCAGGAGGGACAGAAGCAGACAACAAAGATCTACCGTTATTATAAGTACATAACGTCCGCATCTGATATTGTCTTTCTGTTTGTTCCTCAGCAGGTGGGATGGAGTCCCCAGTTAATGAAACCCTTGGGTGGTTTCTTGAAAGGATATTTCAGAGGATGGCTGAACCGAAAGCAGGCTTATCTCTAAACAGCAAAACCACATTATAATGAGAAATGAAGGTATGAACACTAGATCAACTGGTTGCAGCACAAATATCACAGATGGTGGCCCATGAGAAAAAGGCAGTAGAAGTAGCCACAGATCTAGTCAAATGAACCTTGATAGATCTGGGTCATGTCAAGGTTTTCTCTCTGTATACATACGAAATGCAGTCGGACAACCACCTAGATAGACACCTTATAGTGACTCCCTGTCCCAGCTTGGCTGCTGAGAAAGAAACAAGCAACTGGTAGACTTCCTAATCTCCTTAGTACGGTGAAGACAGAAATGGAGCTGACAATGCACATCTAGCAAATGCACCATGTATTCCTCTTTGCTGGTAAAATTAGAGAAGATGACTGTTAGATTGATAGACTGGTTTAGCGAAGTTTCTGTAGCTACATTATGAATAAAGGATGAGTTTGTTGAGAAAAACACCATATCCTTATGAAAAATAAGGTAAGAAGGTTTGCAAGAAAGGACATGTAGTTCTGACATTCTCCTAGCTGAAGTGATTGCCACCAAAAATAACATTTTCCAAGCATGCTCAAAGTGGGGGTCCAGTTAGAGCTTGTAACATAACAGTAATGTCCCACACAGAAGCAGAATCCATCAAGGGGGGGTCTGAGAAAGAAAGTACCCCTTAAGAAGAGCTTGGATAATTTAAGAGAGGTGATACTGGATTAATTTATTTCAAGTGTGAAAACTTGAAATAGCTGCTAACTGGACTTTAACAGTAGAATAGCTGGCCCCAGTATAAAAAGGGTAACCAGAAAAGTTTACATAACTGGAAGTGGAGCGGAAAAAAGATCTTGATTTCTCTGGGAGGCCCAAAATGAAAACCTTTTCCACTTCCTTTTGTAAATGATCCTGGCAGATGGTCTTTAGGATGACATAGGTATCTGGATTATTTGGGAAGAAAGCCACGTCTGATTAGTCGTCATTAGAAGTGGAGAAATCAAGTGGTTAACTTGAGGGCTTGAATATCCAGCTATTCTGGACAAGTGAAAGACAAGGGCTGGATTGGGATCTGCTAACCAAGGATGCTGTATTAGATGAGGCCAGAGGAAGGGGAATCACATTTGTCGACAATGAAGATAACCCTGGCCCTTCTTCTCTGATGCTTATTACAGCAATTTTGGGACAAGAGGGTAGTTGGAAAGGGATACAGGAGCCTAGGGGGCCAAATGTGGGTTAGAGCATTCCTCGGTGACTCCCCCTCCTGGGAAATCAGGGAAAAGTACCTGCTGCACTTGATGTTGTGATGGGAGGCAAAGAGACCATAGCACAGTCGACCCCAGTGACAGTCAATCTGCTCTATCACCTTCAGATTGAGGGACCACTTATAAGACAAAAGGTTAGACCTGCTCACTCAGCCTGTCAGCAAGTACATTGGCTTTCCCCGGGATGTGCTTTGCTATCAGAAATCATTTGAAAGATATCCTCCACTGGCAAAAACGCATTGCTTCTCAACATAAAGAGCAGGAGTGCATTCCCTCCATTTGCTGATGTACCAGATTACTGAATTGCTGTCCATCTGAAGAGACAGCACTTCTTGTGGGTGGGGTTTGAAAGGCTTGCAACCCTAAGAAAACTACCCTCATCTCCAGAACACTGATGAAGACTGGCCTTGGATGGGTACTATGTACCTTGGGCTGCCTTTCTCATGTGTACCCCCTACCCCTACTCCAGCTGGGAGGCATCCATGGTCACTTTGGCTTTGAGACGAGGTGGGACAAATGCGCAACCCTGCGATAACATTGTGGACTTGAGCCACGGATGTATGCTCTGAAATTATTTGTTAAACGTGCCAAGAAACCCACTAGTTGATGTCTGATGGACCACTGACAGGTAATTATCCAGTTTGAAGGAAATTAGTTCAACTATATCTGGCTCCTTCCATGCCAAATAAAGCACTCTTGTGTGATACCTGGCAAGAGGGACCACAGTAAGCGATGCAACCATTGGTCCTAGCAGTCAAGAATCAGTCTCTATGGTGGCTTCTGACAGGAAAGGACATCTAAAGCCTGATTGTGGATGGTGGTCAACCTGCTGTCTGGGAGTCTAGCTGTCTGGCAAGTCGTGTCCAAGTCTGTGTCTATAAATTCTATTGATTGTATCAGGAGGAACTTGGACTTGTCCAGGTTCATTGTGACGCCTAGCCAGAAGCAAAGACTGAGCAAGGAGTCCCTGGCACAGATGAAAAGATTCCTGGAAGGGATGAGCTGTGACCACTGACATACATTTGGTAAACACCTGGGGTGTATTGTGAGACCAAAGGACTGGGCCTAAACTGGTAGTGACTGGCTCCAAGCTGGAAACGGAGAAAATGTCTGGATCACCTGTCCATCAAAATGTGACAATATGCATCCCAAAGGTCTTCTGAGCACATCCAATCATCCTTTTTCAGGGAAAACGGACTGTACCATGACCATCTGGAACTGTCTGCCTGACATACTGATTCGAGATGGGTGACATCCAAAATTGTCCTGAGGTCCCTGTTCTTTTTTGGCACCAAGTTCCGGATCCATGTTGGTTTGGTGGGACCTCTTGGATGACTTGCTTGTCCAGCAGCTTTTTTTATTTCCAGAAGTGTTACTTATCTTTGGGAAGGTAGAATGTCTGATAGCTTTTTTGATGGGTGGGGTGTGGTGAAACAGAAAGAGAATTAAGTAGCCTCTGGTTGTGATCTTCTGCACACAGTTTTCTCAGGTGATGGATGTCCAGGCCTTGAGGTACAAAGATAAGTGCCCCCAACTGCCTCCATAGTGCATTAGTTGGGCCTCTCAGAAGCCTTGGTTTTGTAGCCCTCCTTTGCTGAAGGGGTGATGTCCACCACTACAAATCCCCCCTCTGCCACATGGGGGTCTGTCAGAGTCCCCAGCTTCCTTTTTCCTGGGTGGTCTTAAGGAAGGATATTCTTCAGAACCATTGAACCAAAAGAGGCCCTACCACTAGAGATCAAATCTAGCTTGTAATGAGTAATAAAAATATGAGGAGTAGCCCAGGTCGCTGCTGAGCAAATCTCATCCATGGACGCTCCAGACTGAAAAACTGAAGAGGTGGTCACTGCTCTAGTGGAGTGAGCTCTAATAGGTTTTGGGAGCTCTAAACCTTGACTCTTGTAAATATACGAGATGCAGTCCATAATCCATTTAGCTAGAGTCACCTTGGTAACTGGAAGCCCCAATCTATTTTCTGAGCAGGAAACAAATAATTGACTTTGTTTTCGTATGTCCTTTGTTTTGTGAAGGTAAATATTTAGTTGTCTATGAATATATAGCAAATGCAGCATATATTCACCTTTATTAGTTAAATTTGGAAAGAAAACTGGTAGATCAATGGATTGGTTGATAGTAGATTCTGAAACTATCTTTGGTAAGAATGAAGGATTAGTATGCAAAGTGACCCTGTCTTTCTAAATGATCAAATATGGCGATCGGGATGATAATGCCTGAATCTCAAAAATTCTCCTTGCAGATATGATGGCTACCAAGAATACAGATTTCCAGGATAGACATTTAAGATGACAGGTAGCCACTGGTTCAAAAGGAGGCTGTATAATTTTCTGTAGTACCAAATTTAGTCCCAAGGTGGAAAAGGATCCTTATATGGGGGTTTGAGTAAAAGAGTTCCTCTCCAGAAAGTTTTGCATAGCTTTTGTGATGCAAAGGAGGAACCATCAAAACCAATGTGAAAGCCACAGATTGCTGCACTTTTATTGTAGAACAACTTTGTAAAAAATTATAGAATAGTGTGAATTGGAGCTGAAAAAGGATCTATATTGCTCTGTAGAGACCAATGTACGAATCCCCTCCATTTATTGCTATATAACTTTCATGTAGACAGTCTATGAGAAGACAACAGGATATGGCGGACTGAGGATGACAGCACATGTTGTTTGGCTATCAGTGGAATTGGAGATACCAAGTTGTTAGCCTGAAACTGTGAATGCTCGGATGAGGCATTCCTGTCAGATGCAACAGGAGATCCGGAACTCGATCTAGAATCCATGGTTTCTTCCACAGGTGAGGCCAAATAAAGGGAACCATATTTGTTAAGGCTAATACAGGGCAATGAGGATTACTTCTCTCTTCAACATTTTCACTTTCTGAAGAAAGTTGGGGATTAATGGGGTCAGGGGAAAGGCATATAACAGACCGGGAGGCCAATTGTGAGTGCAATAATCCCTAGTGGACTTCCCCTGGAGGAATCAGGGCAAAGTAGGTGCTGCATTTGTTGTTCAGACGGGATGCAAAAAGATCACAGCAAGCCTGGCCCCACTTGCAGAATATGTCTTCCTCCATTTTCTGATTGAGGGATCAGAATAATGGATGTGCTCAACCTGTGTGCTCTCACGTTGGACTTGCCCAGAATGTGAGTTGCTACCAGAAAGTGGTTGGATGAGATTGCCCACTGCCACACTATGAGTGCCTCTCGACATAAAGGGAATGCTGTAGTCCCCTCCTGCTTGTTGATGTACCAGACTACCGACATGTTGTCAGATTGAATTGCAATCGTCCCAAAGGGAAGATCATGCTGATAGGCTTACAATGCTAGTAGCACCACTCTCATCTCCAGGATGTTTATGTGCAACTTGGCCTCTTGAACAGACCACATGCCTTGGACTGTTCTTCCCAGATAATGCCCCCCCACCCCTGTCTGGGAAGCGTATGTGGTCACTGTGGCCCTGGGAAGTGATACCGACAAAGGGGAGACCTTGGGTGAGCTGCTCTGAGAGAATCCATGACAGATCCGTTCTGAATGTGCTCATTATCCTTATCTTGGCTGACAAGGGTTGATGAAGGATGGACCATTGTACCGTAAGAAGCCACTGTAATGCTCACATATGGAATCTCGCTAATGGAACCGGTATTATTGCTGCTGCCATGGAACCCAAGGCCTGAAGTACTGTTTCTGCAGATGACCTTGGAATGTGTACTAACTTTCTGACTTGATCTCTTACAGTCACCACTCTTGATGACGGAAGGCATGCTACCATTTCAATTTTGTTTATGTTTGCTCCTATGAAGTCCAATTCTTGACATGGGTTTAGGTTTGACTTTTCATAATTTACTGTGATACCTAACAGACAGCAAGTTTGAAGAACTGTGTCTCTTGCTTGTAGACGGAGATGCCTGGTCAGGGTGGTGATGAGCCAGTTGTCTAGATATGGAAACATCCAGAATCCTTGTTGTTTCAAGTGAGTTGCTACTACTGCCATACATCTGGTGAACACTCTGGAGGCTGTAGTGAGGCCAAACAGCAGTACTCTGAACTGGTAGTGACTGGCTCCCAGCCAGAAGTGCAAATAACTTCTGGATCACCTGTCCATCCTTATATGGTTTACGCATCCTGAAGGTCTACAGAGAATATCTAATCATCCTTTCACAAGAATGGAAGGATGGAATGAACTGTGACCATATGGAACTTGCTCCACTAAACTGATTTGCTTAATCTTCTCAGATCCAGTATTGGTCTCCAGTCCCATCTTTTTAGCTTCCAAAAAGAACCTTGACTAAGTACCAGAACCTCTTTGGTCTGGTGGGACTTCTTGAATGACTCTTTTTGTCTAGCAGCTTTTGTATCTGAATGGCTGCTTGCTCCCTTTGACTGGGTGGAACATCGGGGAGTTTTTTGCTTTAGGGCGGTAGATGGGAAAAGGGAATATAGTATGCTCTGGATATTATCCTCTGCACCCATTTATCATTTGTTATTTTTAGCCAGGCTGTCAGGTGCAGGGATAGTCAACCACCGACTGCCTCCAGAGAAGAGCAATCGGGACTCCATTCAGGAGTGCTGGAAAGATTTCCCAAAGAACATATCTCTGGACTCTTGATAATACTGAGCACCTCTGCCAAGAGGGCAGCATCTTCCTTCATTGTTCCCTTCACTGCCTCTGGAAGAACATTCGCCATGTGCTTGACCCTTGTGATTTTCTGAACTACAGTTTTCCACTGCTTCTCTAATTTTTTGAATATGGCCTCTGGGAAGTGAAAAAATGAACACCCACAGCAAAAAGTGTCTTCCCATCTTTCTCGCACTGGACAGCATATCTCTAACCTTTGGACCACAGGGGGAAGTGCTGTCAAATGGAGAACTGACGAACAAAAATTTAAAGAACTCAGTAAAGTCACAAAAGCACATCTAAGCCTGCCTCCTCATAGAGATGCCTAAACCCACCACTTTACTTGCCCCTTCAGCTGCAGATGAAATGAGCTTCATGGAGAAGTTCGCAATGGAATGTAGGGTAGTCAGCTGTGAGGTAACTGAAGCCTGTACCTCTTCAGACACAGCTCCTAAGAAGGTATCTGTGAGCTCCGTGATCAGATCCCTCTGCAGTCTGGTAAAATGAGAAAGATAATTCATGAACCTCAGGGCAAAGGTTGCTGAAGAAAACATGTGCTTACTACATCTATTCATCATCCCAGAATCCTTATTAGGAGGATGGATAGTAGAACTGTCTTCAGCAAGTTCTTTCTTTGTGACCACCACCAAGACCATGGCATCTACTGGAGCACCTCTTGACTACACCAACTCCTCAGATAAGGGATTGCTGGACTTCCAGCCACCCCTCTGCTTCAAGATGTCAAGGATGTCCCCAAAAGAAACATCATCAGAGGATGACCGAGGGGACTTCTTACCTTCACTGAGGTCTTTGTCTTCGGTAATGGACTCTTCTGTGGCGACTAGGTGCTTCCTTTTGCACCTCCTCTTCTGAGGAACCTCCTCTGTGGGGTGCTTTGGGGAGGTATCAGAGGAGGAGGGGGAACCCTGATGGGTAGCCTGGAGCTTATGGACCTGCTGTCCCTGTGGCAGGTCTGGCCGAGGCACGTGAAGCAAGGTTTGCAAGGTAGACGACTGATGATTCAACAGGGCAGACTCTATATGGACTGCCGTAGCAGACACAGCTCTCTCCAGAGCCTCAAAAGCTGACTGTCCCCGAGAAATGAAGGAACCTTGACCTGAAAGATGGTATCCACTGGTCTAGGCTGTCTCAACCTCAGGTGACTACAATCTCAAAGCTGAAGTCGGGCCCGGGCTGACCTGGGCCAAAATTCCGAAAAGAGGGGGGGGGGGGGTTTCTCTGATAACTTCAGCACCAAACCCACCCTTTCAGATCCAACTGGGCTGCCATGACCACGAACGGTCCCAGGCTCCAATTGGGCAAATAAACTCAGAGCAGGAGTCACAGCTGAGGAAGGAAGGATCCTCGGCTTCGGCATTGACAGATTCAGGCAGACTGGATCCAATGACTTTGAAACTTCCATGGAGGTCGGAGGAGGAACATGAAATGGGGATGACAAAATTCAGAACTCCTGACCCTTGGGGGGTAGGAGCCAAAGGGGGCCTTGTAATGCCTTGTGCCCACAGGATTTTCTTGACCATCCTCTCCACATCATCTTCTGTAAGGCTTCTAGTAGAGAGAGTCAAGGACGCTGATGGTGACCTTGGCCTTTCCAAGAACAGTGATGGAACCCTGGATGGTCTTGGATCTATAGAGGGGGAGTACCGAGTCCTGGGCAAAACTGGCTTAAATGGACTCGCTATCGGAACCAACAGCAACAATCCACCTATCCTTAGAGAGATTCAGATCCAAAACAGCCTGATGTGACAGAAGAGTCCTTGAAGTTGTGGGATCTAAAGAAACTTCCTTTGGATCTGGGTGTTTGGCAAGTTTTGGAGTCGGCTCAGTCAGTGAAGGTCTTTTCCTTTCTCTGTCTGAACCTCTGGAGGACAAGGAAGAATCTGGGCTGGAGCGTCCAGACTTAGAGGACGAATCAGTTTTCTTTTTGACCGTGTCAGAAATGGTCTCCACAAAAACGAGAAGGAAAACATGCCTTTTAAAATCACCTTACTGTTATGCTCTACTAGAGCTCTGTGATTAAAGATTTGCAAATGCTGCAGTCCTCCTGGAGATGGGATGGACCAAAGCAATAAGCACACATACTGTCCGAGTCACTGATTAGAATTTTGTGACCACACTTTGAATATTTTTTTTAAAGCCAGCTAGCTTGTCTGGTTTTTCTGCCATAATCAGGGCAGAGCACACTAGAACAAGGTAAGAAACAAAAAACACAAAAGCACAATGAGAATAGCAAATGGAAACACTTTTTAAGGAGAAACACTAATATTACAACTTTTTTTTAAATATAACAATAGGTGAATGGGAGGGTAGGAAAGGGAAATTGCAGGGAAAGTTTTACTTTACAAAAAATTAAGTAAAACTCAGAGAAGAATCAGAAAGGAGGAAAGACAGTTTTTTAAAGGACAAAGGGCAAGAGATTTTACAAAGTTTTACAGGAAGAGAGGCTGGTATAGTGGTTAAGGTGCTCACCTAATATGCATAAGGTGCAAGGTTTGATCTCACATGGGGTAATGAGCTGGGCTTAGAATTGCAGAGAAAGACAGTGTGTTATTAATTTATAAGCTGAAGAGTTTGTGTTGTCTGCATTGCGTTGAATATCACTCATCTCTGACTGCATTTCATTTTGATTTGAAGCTCTTTATTTAAGGTTTGATGATTTATATTTTATATCTTATTCTAGTATTACATTTGTTTTAAGTTTTCTGTTCTGTTGGAGTTCAAAGAGTTCTTGGCTAGGGTCATTTTAAAAAGTTATCAAATAATTCATTTGCAAACTGTGAATAGCATCAGTTAATTAGTGGGGGGGTGAGAAACAGCATTGCTTTTTATTTAGAAATATCTGTATTTAGCTGAAGAGTCTGTGTGGTCTGCATTGCTCTGAATATCACTCATCTCTGACTGCATTTAATTTTGATTTGAAGATCTTTATTTAAGGTTTGATCACTTCTATTTTGTATCTTATTCTAGTATTACATTTGTTTTCCTTTAAGTGTTCTGTTCTGTTGCAGTTTTAAGAGTTATTGGCTAGGGTCAGTTAAAAAAGTTATCAAATAATTCCTTTGTAAACTGTGAACAGCATCAGTTAATTAGTGGGGGCGAGCTGAGAAACAGCATTGCTTTTTATTTAGAAATATCTGTATTTAGCTGAAGTGTTTGTGTGGTCTGCATTGCTCTGAATATCACTCAGCCCTACTATAAATCTCATTTTGGATACTCCTCCCAGTCCCATCTCATCAGCTCATTCTACTGAGTAGAGAGAGATCATTTGGAAAGGCCCACCCCTTAGTTTCTCAACCCTGAATTATCTTGTTTCATCTCTTCCTACTTAACCTAAAAAATGCACTTTATTCATCTGCTTTCACTGTATTTGCATTTATTCTGCTGCATTTATTACCGCTTGTTAGTAGCCAGATTAAATTGGAACTGTTATGCTAAGCCTTTTGGTTTAAGGACTTTGGCTTCAGGCCAGTTGTTTTACATTAAGAAGGTTTGTGGTCTACACTCTTGTGGCAGGAGAAGTAGCTTACATCCTTCTGAGTTGGGAACTGCTGGTTGAAGGCTTAATGTCTGTTATTCTAAAAGTGTCTTAGTTCTGGTTTAAGAACTTGGGCTTCCGGCCAGTTATTTTACATTAAAGTTTGTGGTCTACACTCTTGTGGGAGGAGAGGGTAGATTCTGGCCTTCTGAGCTGGGAATTGCTGGTTGATGGCTTATTGTGCCTGCTTATCTGAACTGTTTCTTTCTGAAACTGGTGCACCTTGTTTGCTGTACCATAGACTAGATTCAGACCTGCTGAATCTAACTCTGTTTGTATAACTTGAGCACTAACCCAAGCCATCTTTTTGGAGAGGGTTCCCCTGCACCCTAGTGGCAGAACTGTACAGTTAGAACTTGTCTGACTGAAGACTGCTGGAACAGGGCTCAGTCTGAGCTTTTTATTGGTTAACTGGTTAATTTGTTTAAATTGGTTTGCTCTTGTTTGTTACTGATATATTTATGTATGTATCTGTTCTCCTGTGTTAAATCAACCTAAACAGAGTTTTAATATCTTTAGCATAGTCTGGCTACATGTTTTGCTGTATCCAGATATGTTTGTGTGACTCCTGTGTTTTCTGCTAAGCTTTCTTGTGTTGGGCAGGGCCTGTCTGTACTTAGTTTGAATAAATTAACTGGTTGGAACTGGTCTGGCATAGGGTGTTGGGCTAAGAGCTCAGGGACAAAGGTTGATTGGTCAATTCCAGTGTTTCTATTTTACTTTAATTTTTGTGGTATTTAAACTCAGCACTTGCATGGGTTTGTGCTTGTTTGCCCGTCGCACACCACCACTGCATTGTTTTAACCCTTTGCGAGGTATCCCAGTTGCATTTTTTCCATTACCAGCACTCCTGTGTAAGGAGGCCCTTGCCTGCAGCTACTGTATTGATTTTATCCAGCCCTACTCACACCTATAGGTACTCTCCTCAGATAGTACACAATGTACTACCCCCGACCTCTCTTCCACATATTCTGATAACCATGGACGGACAATTTCCTATGGTTTCTCCTGCTAGTCTGGTTGATATGGGCATCCTGAGACAACTGCCTTATGTACACAGACAACCATCTACTGCTACCACCTAGGGACACAATATGTGAGAGATGCAAATACATTAAGAACCTAGAATCCTTGCTGTCTCAGTCACAAGCCAGTACACGTGGCACTGAGAAGGTTGTCTGCACAAACACTACAAACACCACACATGTAATACCACCCACATCTGTACAACACACTCCTACATATGAAGGGGTTCTCAACAAAAACATACCTAAACTAAAGAGACCACTGAAGCAAAAACACACATGCACATCACAACCCACAGCACCAAGCATCGCAAACATACTTTTCATGCGAAACTCTATTGGGACACACACAGATGTGCCCCTCACCATGCTAGACAAGGAGAAAGTCACGATAAGTTGCTTGCCAGGTGTCAGAATCCGCCATATCACGCATGCACTCAAGTCTCTTAATGGGTACTGTTATGACTCTGTCAAAGTCCATGTTGGTGTGAATGACTTGAGACGTACCTCTCTGGACTATATGAAGACAGACATGATTGAGCTTACTGAATATGTGTCCCAGGCAGGTATGTCCCTAGCCTTAAGCAGCATACTACCATCACCCAGAATGATGCTTCAATACAAACAGAAAATGAGTGACTTTAACAATTGGCTTAGTTTCTGGTGTCATTCCAAGTGGATCCAGTACACTGACAGCCTGGGAGGATATGATTGACAGACCACGATGCTTTGCCAAAGATGGCCTTCATCTGTCTCCCCTTGGCTTCAGGCTTCTGCCAAAAGCTCTTGCCTCCCCCATAGTGCCTTTTTTAGGCAAAGTCATGAGCACAAAATTACTAAGATAACAATTTTTCTAAATGAAATTTAAAGGTCATGCTGCTAAATGCAAGGAGTCTTAGCATGAAACTGCACTCACTGCAAGTATTCCTTGCCTTGGAGGATGCTGTCATTTGTGCAGTCACTGAAACCTGGTTCAAAGCTGTGGAGAACCCCTCAGTCTTACTAGGTTACTCATCCTACTATACTTTCAGACCCCAAATGGAAGGCTACAAAGCCAAAGGAGGTGGAGTTTCAATATTTAGAAAGACATACACACCTCCAGACTGGTCAAACGATATGATGCGCAGGAGACACTCCAAGTGCTGACAAAATACCTATTCAAATCATAGCTAGCTACAGACCCCCAACCATGACTCAGGACACCCATTCCACCTATCTGGACTTCTTGTATTCATCAAGATTCAGCCCTCTACCCTGATCCTCGGTGACTTTAACTACTTCTCCATAGAGTGGAAGACCTATTCTTAGCCCAAATATGAATGCCCAGAGATTCCTTGACTTTGTCAATGCCAATGCATTGGATCAGCCCATCAACACCCCTATGAGAGGTGAAAATATCCTGGGCCTGGTCCAAACCAACATGAGTAGCATGAGTAGCCACAGTAGCACCCCTATAGTGTCTCCCTCCTTGGTAAGATCCAATTATAAAATCATCACTATTGAAGTCACCATCCCCCCTGACCCCCCCCCCCCCCAATCAGGGTCAAACAAAAAAACTTTTCCAAAGCTGACTACAAGCTCCTCAGAGCAAGTATAAGCAGCTTCACAGTCACCGTCCCTTTAGTTGGAACTAGCACTAATGTCCAAGCCTACACCAAAAAACAATATGAGTACCTACATAGCTGTATGGACTCAGCAATATCTGACAGGATCAAATCATCTTCCTCAAGGAAGAGTAACCTTGTCTGGTGGACAGTAGCAATAAACAAACTCTATAATAAAAGGAAAAAAATTGCTGTCCAGGACCAAGAAGGAGCAGGTGCCAGATTGGAAGCAACCTCTCCTTTGTCTGAACAAGCAAATAAGATCACTGCTAAAATCCTCTAAGGCTAACTTCGAGTCCAAATTTGCCACATCCACTAAGGGCAATCAAAAGGCCTTCTTCACATATGTCTGCAATCTCAAAGGTAACACCCAAATCTGCTCTGAACTGGTGGTCAATAACACCACATACACAAAAGCCATAGATATAGCCAACCTGCTGGCTGACAGGTTCAGTGAAAACTTCACTCCCCCTGTCCCCACCATCAGTAAACCAGGACATCCCTAACACCTGCTCTCCTCCCCTCATCACCAGGGAGCAGGTCTTTAAATGCCCTCTCAAAGACAAAAAAATACAGTCTCCATGGGACCTGATAACATGCCTGGCTGTACTGTACATGAATTCAGGCATGAGCTCTCAGCTCCATTAGGCACCCTATTCAACCAAAGCCTGAGCACCAGCTTTGTCCCTGCTGAATGGAGAACAGCCACTGCCATCCCTCTACACAAAGGTGGAATGTCCACTGACCAAGGCAATTATAGGCCCATCAGCCTAACTAGCCAGATCTGCAAGGCCATGGAATGGATTATCATGGACCTTATAAACAAGTACATTGGCAACCTCCAAACACTTGTCCACACACTGTTTTGTTTTGTCAAAGGGAGATTATGCCTGTTAAACTTGGTCGACTTCTTTGAAACAGTCACCAAAGCCATGGAGAAGGGGAAGACGGTATACACTGCCTAACTTGACATAGCCAAAGCCTTCAACACTATTCTCCACTCAGGTATAACAGATAAATTCACCCAGCTAGGCATCAACCCGTATGTTACCAGATGAGTAGCTAATTGGTTCTCTGATAGAATCCACTCAGTCAAAATAGGCAAAGCCACCTCTAGTAGAAGACCCGTAACAAGCGATGTACCACAAGGATCTGCCTTGAGACCGCTACTGTTTGGGATACACTTTTCTGAGGTGTAAGCCAAAACCAGTGGTCTGTGGCCGACTAAGTTTGTAGATGACTGCAAGCTGGGTGGTGTCTTAAATTTCCCTACTGATGTGGACATCCTCCAACAGAGCCTCACCCAAACTAATGACTGGTGCCAGAAGCATGGCCTCAAACTGAACGCCAAGAAATACATCAGTATCCCCTTTGGAGAAAATAGCATCCCCACTAATTATCACATTAATAACAGCATACTAAGCATGCAATCAGTTGTGAGGGACTTCGGTACCCAGGTTGATAGCAACCTGACTTTTGACCACCACGTTGCCTCCATTGTACAGAAGGCATTCTACATGGCCCATCTCATAAATAAGGGTATTTCATCCAGGGACAAGGAGGTCATAACATCTCTGTATTCCTCCTTTATCAGACCCATTATCGGCTACAATGCCCCCTTCGGCATGTACCTTGCCAAGCATATGCAGCAGCTGGAAAGACCACAGAGGTTCTTGACCAGGAAAATCCAGGGTCTCAAACACCTATTATATACAGACAGGCTAAACGCCCTGTTCCTCTACTCAGTTTCGTACAGACTGCTCAGAGGTGACCTGTGTCTGGCATACAAGGCCATCTCAGACTCAGCCTTGATGGAGTTGCTGCATATCTGTAAGATAAACTCCACTCACGCAACCCGCACACAAGGCCTTAACCTGATCTGTGACATTAATAGAACTTCTTGGCGGGATAGATTTGTGTCCCAAAGACTTCCCCAACTGTGGAATAGACTCCCTCTCCATGTCAAGCAGAGTACCTCCCTGCTGGACAGGGGAAAGAGGTGCTGACTTTGAAGGAACATGGGCCAAATTATTGACTAGGCTTATAAAGGCCTCCAGGCCAATAGCCTAGTATCATCCTATGAACCTATGAAAGGTAATATATATAATACAGACAAAAACATAACTACTCGAGAGCTGTCAGGAATGGTCATGTCTTCGCAAATCAACAAAAGAGATCTGGGGTAATTGGGAGAGAGACAATATGGGTATGGAAGGGTACTCAAGAGCTTTTTGGTTGCCTCGCGCTATTGCAACAGACAAGCTGGATCCGAGGGCTTGGATCCAAACCTGCATGTGAGGATAAAATGAAAATTGACAACATTAGATCCACAGTTTCTCACCACTCTTCTGTTTCTTAGAGCAAAACCTCTGTGGGGTAGAGAGCTGTATTCCTATGACAGAAAGAGTCTTCTCATCTTTTACACTTATACACAGTATTTCCTTAATTTTAAGCCCTAAGTGTGTTGAGCCATCATAAGGGGCATTGACAAAGGACACCCTGAAGTATTCTGTAACGTCACATAAGTGCATCTAGACATGTCTCCTTATGGTAATGCTAGTACCTATGGCTCTCAAAGTGCCCTCTCTCACATTAAGATATTAAGTGCATTGGCACATTTGAAAGAGACTGCAGGGTGGCTAGCTGTGAATCCAAGGTTTTCTTGTCCTCTTTTCAGCTAGCTCTTTCTTGGTGGTGGCTGCCACTATCATGGATCAACAGCCAGTCCCTTGCTCCAGTGCCGATGGTCCTTGGGAGAGATTAGGTATTTATTTGGTTTAAAGAGAAATGGTTCAGCCAATTCTAGCTCATTCCCTACCTGACTACAGATGAGGTTGACCATCTCTTCGTCCATAAGGATCACCCAAGAAGCAACAGGTCGGAAATGAGGGTCTCAAGAAACACCGTCTCCTCTTGGGAAGGGGCTTCAGTGGGACCACCCACCTTTCTGTTTCAAAAGTCTCAGGATTTCCCTGAATAAGATGTCTTCTACTGGGGATCTGAAGAACCCCTCCCCTTCACTGAAATCAGTATCTTCAGTTAAGGACTCCTGGGGAAGTCAATGTGGCTTCTTTTATACCTATGCTTCTAAGGAGCCTCTACTACGGGATGTTCCAGGAAGGACTCAGAAGAAGAATGGGAGTCCCCAAACTGGACCATCTCAAGGCTTGATGGTCTCATCTGTCCCAACAGGATGGGATGAGTACACTCAGGACCCAAAGGCATTCTGTAGGGAATGGACGGAGGGCACGCTCTCGACAGCCTTAAATGCTGAAGCCGAAGGAAAACCTGAAATTGTTATGGACAGAGTTGAGACAACTGCTTAAGGCAAACTTCGGAATTCTGCTCCACTACAGTCTGAGGCTGACATGGTAGCTAACCTGTTTAGCACAGAGGCTCAGAAAAGAAGGGGCAGCTCCAAAAACTTCATAGTTGATCACGTCCTCCGGATCCAATGCCAATACTTTGGCCCTGGGATCCTTTCAGATCCAAGCTAGCCAAAGCTGGTCAGGTCAGAGTAAGCACCAGAGTGGAAACAACCAAGTCTTCGGATCCGACGAGGACAAACTCTGGGTGACACTTGGATCTGTAGTCTCCAAGCTAGATTGGGGTAGGAGTCACAATGGGATGAGGGGAAGGACCTAAGCTCATGAATCCGGCAGTGGCTAGAGCTGGGAAAACCTCCCAACTGAATCTGTGTCCTGAGAAACCTCCTCATCATCCAGTCCACATCTGCTTCACATAGGCTCCTGGTTGACCAGAATAACCGCAAGAAAGAGGCTGTAGAAGGTTGCCTAGAGGATCGGTGAAAGCACCTCTCCAGCAAGAAAGGGGACACAGCCTAAGGGAAATGGACCCCAGAGAAAACCAAAGCTCCAGGAGCAGAAGAGTACTGGATCCAACAATAGGTCCTGAAAGAGGCATCAGATCTGATGGCTTAGATGTCTTCAGTGCCAGAGCAAAGGAAGCAACAGATGACGAACTGCGGTCTGGACAACGCTTTCTGGAATCTTTAGATTTTTCCCTGGGTCTGTCAGCACCTTTATCCCCTTTCAATCTGTCAGAAGATTTCTTGGCAGAACAAGAAGCTCCAGCAGTAACACAGTGAGTATGGGATGAATCTTCCAGCAAAGGCAGAGAGGAGTCCCTTCAAAACCAATTTATTTTTATGTTCAGTAATAGTCCAAGAGTTGAAAGCAGTACACATGGTGCACTGCTCATCGAACTGGGCAGCACCAAGACAATAAACACATTCAGAGTGTGAATCTGAGTCTGGAATCTTTTGGCCACAGGATACACATTTTTTAAAACCCGAAGGTTTTTCCGACATAGTAATACAACAACAGGAACAACAGTAGGGAACAACAGCACAAAATGTGCTCTAATTCACAACCCCAACTACTGACCAAAAAAATGGCTGTGAAACAGTGAAACACTATCTCTAAAGAAAAACACCTGCTGACTCTGTAACAGCTAATGGAGAACTGAAAAAAGCACCAAAGGACGAATAGAGTGAGAGAGAGGGAAACTCTATAGACAGAAACATTTTTTGGATGTAAAGAGAGGAGAAAGACACAAATAAGATAATGGAAAAAAATAGAATATCTAAGACGATATCTTAGAAATTATTTAGGAAAACCTCACTTTTAAGAGCCCATGCCTAAGCGATGAAGATCCATGTCTGTAGCAAAGGAAAAGTAAATGACATCTGAGGTAATGTCATGGGCAGGCTTCATATCTAAAGTCTAGAGTGGCTGAGGTCAGACCTGAGGTCGGATCCAAAGAACCATCTATTGAGGAACAGATGGAACAGACAACATCAGATCCTATGTTAATGACTTTTGACATCTGGGCAAAGATTCTGCAAAGATAAGTAAGTCATCTAAGTCAGAAAAATGTGAATACCATTTAGTCTGCAATACGCTACAGCTGGAGCTAGGCAATCTGTAAACACCCATGGAGAAGCAGACAATCCAAAAGGTAATACAGAAAACTGATAATGTGACTCAGAAATAGAGAACTTTAGAAATTACCTGAAGCCTGTAGCTATGGGAATGTGTTAATAAACATCTTTTAAGACTACTGTTAACAAGAAACTCATGAGAGGAATGAGAAGTTAACAGGTTCTTTAAGATCAACATTTTGAACGTTGGTACTTTCATGTACAGATTTAGAAATGAAAGATCTGATACTAGTCTCCAAGGGCTCTCTTTCTTTGGTACTACAAACATTCTGGACTAGAAGCCCTTGCCCATTCAACTTAACACACACAGGTTCTACAACTCTTTGGGTGTGTAAGGACTAAAGAATCTGAGGGGAAAATTGTTTGATTCGGAGGATGTGCAGGAATTCCCATGAAAAGAGGTTTTTGTATCCAGTGTCAACTGTAACCCTTCTACTCCACTTTTAGCACCCAAGAACATGAAATAGTGATTTGCCAAAGCAGGTGCTTGAGGACCATTTTGTGGGAGAAATGTGTGGAGATACTGGCTGAAGGTGAGGGAAGAGGGAAAATAATGCTGTCATAGACAGTCTGTCCCTTTTTCTGAAATGACCCGTTTCTTGTTATTTCCCTCTAGCCATCTCATTTTAGCACCAACTTTGCCAGAAAAAGACTGATTTTGCTTATTAGGCTTTTTTTTGAAAGATTTGTATTGGGAGACATGCAAAATCTTAAAAACTCACTGAATCTATTTCCTTCTTTCATCACATTGTTTGAGAACCTGGGCAGAAGAAAGGCCTAATAATACCTCCTTATCAACAGCACAATCTAAGATTTCAAACTTTACATCATCAGCAAACCTTTGGTTACACACCCAAGCATATTTTCTCAACAGTGGAGCAGTAGTAGCGGACATAAACACAGTATCAGTACAATCACATAGACACTGTTCAAAGCATGTTTAGATACCTCTGACATGGTTTGAAAAAGAGCCTTCTTCCTTAGGAAGAGTGGTTGCCAATTCCCTTAAACTTGCCATATCACAAAATATAAAATTCTACATATATGCTGGGTAATTAAGAATTCTGAATACTAAAATGGAAGAAGAAAATGACAACATTCTCTTACATATGAGGTCCAACATCTTACCTTCTTTGTCACAAGGAGAAGGGTTTGTGTTGAGAACAAACCTGTTGCCACATGAGATACAGTGGAAAGTGCTGCTGGATCAGATCTAAGTTGACAGAAAAAAAGTTAGCCTGAGATACCTTATACAATTTATCTGCTTTTTAGGGACTGATGGCTGAGTATCATGATGGATTACAGGCAGCAGTCTTAACATTTTCCAAGGCACAGAGTATGGGAGGTAAAGGAGAGGAATGAGGTACGTCTATTTTTAACATATCATAATATCTCCTCAGTTCAGGGAGAGCATCTATTTGTTCACATAAAGATACCTCATTCATCCTGGCTAAGATGTGATTAAAAGAAAACTTCTCCATAAGACAATAACAATTAACATTTTCCTCACAACCAAAGACTGCTGGGATTGGGAATCTGAATCCCTATCTCTGTCAAAGTCAGAATCATCAGACACTGCTTCCTCAGGAATTACTTTTCAATGGAAGCCCGTCTGTAATAGCTTCTGCATACCAGGATTAATCACCTATAGTACCTGCCTTGCCAAGGTAAGAAATTCATCTTTTTTAACTGTAGCTACTTTTTCAGATGAACAATGATCAATTGTTTGTTTTTTCTTAATAGGTGTTGCTGTGAAAGAAGACTAACTCTAAGGAGGAACGTCTGCCCAGTCTAATCGTCTCTTGTCCCACTTAAGACTAAAAGGACCTCCCAGAGTGTCTCCCACAGCCAGAGAAGATGGCTTTCCCATGCCCATATCAGACACTGGACATGGCTGACTCTTGGTTCATGATGACCAAAAAGAACTATAACTTATAAAGCTGGAGAGGTAAGTAAATAGTCTGAAGAACAACCAATGGCCACTGCAGGTTTACCCACTGCCATCTGAAGCGTAGACTGACTACATGACCATGCACGGACTCTTGGTAAGTTATTTTTTTTTTTCTTTCTAGGTACAGCAGAAAAGAAGCCAGCTGAACTGAAGTAAATATCCAAATATCCATCCTGCAGCCAAGGAAGAGGAGTCAAATGAGGTAAGGCTTGCTGGAGCGAGTCTTAAGTTCTTACTGAATGATCACAAGCAGCACACTTAACACTCACAACAATTTTTCTATTCCCTTCACAAGAAAAAAGCACAAGCAATACACAAATTCCTTGTCAGTACCCCGTTAAAATACTTACACTGACACAAAACAATACGGCAGGTAGGTTGTCACGAAGTGAGCATAAACACATACATTCCTGCTCATCCCTCCAGTAACACTTTTTGTCAAAAAATCAAAGTTTACATAAGCAATACATACATTTTCATAAAAATAGCCCCAATTAGTTCAACAGACACTAATAATTAAAATAATGGATGGAGTAGTGGTGCAGCAATAGTGTTGTCACCTCACAACAAGAGGTTCTCTAGTTCGATTCTGCATGTCCTCCCTGCGTTCATGTACATTTTCTCTGGGTGCTCCAGTTTCCTCCCATGTTATAAAGGCATGCATCTGGAGCATTTCTCTCTGGGCCTCTGCTGAAAACTGGCTTTGTTCCAAGTCAGACTTTCCAGATAAACAAATGTTAAATAAATAAAATAAATGGTCCCTGACAGGAAACTTCCAACACTGTAAAAACTGCTGGGTTTCTTAAAGGGGGAAATATTGCTTTTAGCCAGAAAAATAAAATATGTATTAATTGTCTTAAAACTGCAATAATTTATGTGGGAATGCACAGAAGGGTTACTAAACAAGGACTTATCTGCCAGAAACAAAACTATTTGCAGTTGCTGCTCCTGTGAAGCCTGGGGAGATGCTTCTAGACAGGGCAAGAAAGTTCTGAAGAAATCTTCATTCTTACTTATGATTTCTCTCCTGCCACTCAGCAGTCAGAGTGAAGGTGTGTGTGTGTGTGTGTGTGTGTGTGTGTGTGTGTGTGTGTGTGTGTGTGTGTGTGTGTGTGTGCGCGCGAATGAGACTTCAGAAGATAAGCCACACAAATTTATTAAATCACCAATCAGTTTAGCACTTTCACCTTGATACTCAACTGGGATTTCATCAAGTTATTGGTTTAACTTGCACAAACACTTTTTTTAGTTAATAGTATAGCAGTGATATTAGTTACAATAGCAGCTAAAAGCCTTCAGTAAAATGTCACATTATATGAAATTACTTAGCAGCAAACACGAACCAGCATGAAGACAAATTTTTCATTTTATATTTGTTAAAATACAATAATTTAAAATGTTTTGCCAAGATTTTGCACTGCAAGTGACATCTGGTGAATTAAATGCCATGGTGCAATTTGCATAAGTGTAACTGCATTTATTTGAAACATTATTTTATTCAAAGCTTTGTAAATTTAGCCCAAACAAATTTAGCATTCCCCTGCATGATGCAATGTAAGGTGTCTATCCACTAACTTTAATGGCCTCCTCTCTGTGCATGTGCAACTTGCATCCATTAAAGTCTATGGATGCCTCTCATGTTTTCCATTTAGTTGATGCCACTGCAGTTAAAAATCAATGTCAAACATCAGGATCATGAAAAAAAGAAGTTATGTGCTCACCATAACGTTCCATCTGTGTTGTCCACTTTCATTCTTCCTCATCTAATGGGTTTGGATTCGATCCCTCAGATCCAGCTAGGCCATTGCTAAAGTTCGTAGCAACCAAAAACTCTCGAGCTTCTCCCTTACCCATTATGTATCAATCCCAGGTTACCCCTAATCTTGTTTGCTGATTTTTACTAGAAAGAAATATTTGCAGTGTATAGGAAGAAAAAGCAGTGAATTATTCACACGCAGTCAAATAAGGAGAAAACTATACCTGAATCTCAGAATAAACGAGAACAGTGATGTCGTCTAACCACTCATTCTTCCAGAAGTTTAAAAAGGATGGGGGTTGGTGGATGGGGAGTTGCGGAAGAATGAAAATTAGAAGTTATGTACCTACCATAACGTTCCATGTTAGTTGTCTTCTCTCGCCTTCTTTCTTGCTGGATGAGCTCGGAGCCGATCCTCGGCTCCGACTCGGCACTTGCTTAGCTTGAGAACTCCTTTTACCAGCTCGAGGCAACCCTATATCCCATGATGCAAGGCGGGACTACCTCAGATCTCGTTTGGTAGCTAACCTACCCTGCTAAGGACTAACCTAATATATCTTAGGAAAACCAAGTTCATAATAAAGGAGTCCTCTAATGAAGGCTCAGGAGGAAACAACCTGAGAAGAGGAACTCTTCAAGATCTGTCCAGGCCAGGGGGAAGGAGGGAGGGACGCAAGAAAGAAGGCAAGAGAAGACAACTAACATGGAACGTTATGGTAGGTACATAACTTCTAAATGTTAAGTTGTCAATCTCGCCTTCATTCTTGCTGGATGGGACCGCGTCCCTAGCACCTGTATCCCGGGTGGCTCAATGGAACAGACTCTTGAGAACTGTGGAACCAAAACTGGCCCTGTCTCTGGAGGCCAAATCTAACTTGTAATGAGAGACAAAGGTATGAGGAGTGGCCCAAGTAGCTGCTGCACAAATGGTATCAATGGGTAGTCTATCCTGAAAGGCTGCAGAAGTGGATAGACTCCTGATTGAGTGTGCTTTCGGTTTAGAAGGTAGTTGCTTGCCTCTGAGTGAATACACATAAGAAATGGTGGAAGACAACCATCTGGATAAGGTCACTTTAGAAACTGGGAGACCTTTCCTGTTTTCTGCATAGGAGACAAATAATTGGTCCGATTTCCTGAATTGTTTCGTTCTATGCAAATAGTACCTGAGCTGACGATGGACATCCAAAAATGAAGCTTTTGTTCAGCTCTGTCAGAATAATTTGGGAAAAAGACTGGTAGATCGATGGATTGATTAATATTAGTTTGAGAAACAACTTTGGGGAGAAAGGACGGGTTCATTCTTAAGGATACCCTGTCCTTGTGAAAAACCAAGTAAGGGGAACGGATGCAGAGAGCTTGAATCTCGGAAACCCTTCTTGCTGAAGTGACAGCCAGTAAAAATATAGTTTTCCAGGTCAATAATTTCAATGAACATGAAGCAGACGGTTCGAAGGGTGGTAACATTAAGGATGCTAACATTAAATTTAGATCCCATTGTGGAGGAGGATGTTTTATTGGTGGCTTCAGGAGAAACACTCCTCTCAGAAAGGCTTTGCATAGTCTATGTGACATAATGTTATGATCTTGCAAGCCAACATGATACTTGGAAATAGCAGCCAGTTGAACTTTTACTGTAGATGAAGAAGATCCTGACTGAAAAACTTCAGCCAGGAAATCTAAAACAGAATGCACAGGAGCAGTAAAGGGATCAATATTTCTGGAATTTGCCCAAATGGAAAAACGTCGCCACTTGCTAGCATAAACGGTTCTGGTGGACGACTTCAAAGAAGCCACTAAGATATCTCTGACCGGATCAGAGATCATAGGAAGCCTGGCTAGGGAAGGAAGTGGAGCAACCAAGCAGTGAGGTTGAGAGAATGAATGGCCGGAGCTGTTGACCCAACTGGTGGATCAAAAGATCCGGAACTGGGTCCAGATGCCAGGGCTGCACCAGGAGGTGACGATGCAGAGACGGAAACCAAATTTGTCGAGGCCAGTAAGGGGCAATGAGAATCAACTTGGCCCTCAAAACGGTGGCTTTCTGAATGACTTGTGGAATCAAGGGAAAAGGAGGAAAAGCGTACAGAAGTCCCGGGGCCAATCCTGGGTTAGAGAGTCTCTCATGGGTTGGCCTGGTAGGGGAAAGAGGGTGAAAAAATCGGGGCACTTGTTGTTTTGGGGTGTAGCAAAAAGATCGCAACAAGGTGTGCCCCACTTCAGAAAAATCTGGTCCACTACAGATTGATTGAGAGACCACTCGTGAGGCATGAGAATGGATCTGCTCAGCCTGTCCGCCAAGAGGTTGGACCTGCCGGGACGTCGTTGCTATCAGAAACCGATGAGAGGAGATTGCCCATTGCCAAAGTCTGAGAGCTTCTCGACACAACGGATAGGACCTGGTCCCGCCCTGCTTGTTGATGTACCAGACCACGGACATGTTGTCCGTTTGCACTGCAATAGTCCCAGTGTGAAGAAAGTCGTTGAGGGCTTGCAACGTTAAAAGCACCGCTCTCATCTCCAGGACATTTATGTGCAGATGGTATTCTATGGGTTGCCACGTCCCGTGGACCATCCTGCCCTGATAATGCCCCCACCCGATCAGAGAGGCATCCGTAGTAACTGTGGCAACCGGAGGAGGGGGAACAAAAGGTCGGCCCTGATGAAGAAGAGGGGAAGATATCCACCAGTTCAGATGAGTCCTGCACGATTGTGTGACTAAGATTTCGTGACTCATCGGAAGACTGTGGAACGACCACTGAGTGAATAACATCCATTGCAGAAGACGCATGTGGAAGCGAGCCAGTGGTAGAAGAACAATGGCCGCAGCCATAAGACCTAGAACCTTTAGTATCAATCTGGCTTTGACTTTGCTGCTCTGCAATAAAATCCGAACGTATTTTTGGATGTCCAGAATTCTTTGATCTGTTAGTCTGGCTAACATTTTGACGGTGTTTAATTCTGCGCCTATAAAGGTGATAGATTGGCAAGGCCGCAGAGAAGATTTTTCGAAATTCACTGAAATTCCCAAACTCTTGCATAGCTGCAGAGTGTAGTCTCTGGTCTGAAGAAGCTGACGCCTGGTGGTGGCGGAGAGGAGCGAGTCGTCTAAATAAGGAAACACCTGGAATCCTTGACGTCTCAGATGAGCTGTGACCACTGCCATGCATTTGGTAAACACTCTGGGGGCTGAAGTGAGGCCAAAAGGCAGGGCTCTGAATTGATAATGACTGGTCCCTAGCCGAAAGCGGAGAAACCTTCTGGAGCGCCTGTGAATCTTTATGTGATAGTACGCGTCCTGAAGGTCTATCGAGCACATCCAGTTGTCCTTGCCCAGAAAGGGCAGAATGGACTGAAGCGTGACCATCCGGAATCTTGCCTTCTTGACAAATCTGTTTAGACTGCTCAGGTCTAATATTGGTCTCCAATCTCCCGTCCTTTTGGGGACCAAAAATAATCTTGAGTAGACGCCGGATCCTACTTGGTCTGCTGGAACAGTCTGGACGGCTCTTTTTTCTAGGAGCTTTGAAACCTCCTGTTCTGCCAAATCCCTTTGACCGGGTGAGATGTCTGGAAGGGATTGTTGAGGTCTGGGATACCTTCGAAGGGATTTTGTAACCCTCGGATATGATCGACTGTACCCACATATCTTGTGAAAGGGAATGCCAGGCTACTGGGTACAGCGAAATCCTTCCCCCGACTGCCTCCAAGGGTGGACAGTCGGGCAACACCTCAGAGGTGCTGAAAAGGCTTCTCAGGAAGAGACTCCCTGTTGCCCTGGTTCTGAGGACCTCCTCTGCCTCTAGGGCGGCGTCTATTATTGTTACCCCCCTCTGCCTCTGGGGGTAAACTGACCACGTGTGTCCGGCGCAGCTCCTTGGGCTTTGCGGAACCACATCTTCCCTCCCTTCTGACCCTTGGGATAGGGTCTAGAAGGGGTGGAAAAATGGACTCCAACGGCAGAAAGAGTTTTACCGTCCTGCTCACACCTGGTCAAGGTTTCCTTCACCTGAGGTCCGAACAAAGCCGAACCGTCAAAGGGGGTATTGGTGAAGGACGCCTTAAAGGGGTCCATAAAATTACAAAGCCGCATCCAGGCTTGGCGTCTAAGAGCCACTCCTGTGCCTGCAGCCCTGCTCGCTCCATCGGCTGCATAGGATATGAGCCGCATGGAGGAGTTGGTTAAGGAATTCAGGATTGCTAGCTGTGAGGCAATCTTTTCTTGAGCCCCAGCAGCAGAAGGATCCTGGACCACTTCACCTAGTTCCTTGAGAATATCTCTTTGAAGCCTGGTGAAGTGACAAAGGTAGTTCAGCGAACGCATAGCAAAGGTCGCTGAAGAAAACATCCGCTTTCCATACCTGTCCATGGTCCTAGAATCTTTGTTAGGAGGATGGACAGGTACTGAAGGATCCGCAGTTCCTTCTTGGTGGCCGCCACCACCATAGCATCCACAGAGACGCCCTTGGAAAGAAACTGCTTGTCTGTAGGGGCCGTAATAAATTTGGATGGTCTCCTGGGGACAGGTTCCACAGAATCTGGAGCTGCCCACGCCTTCCGAGCCACTACCTGCATAAGTGGGTCGAAGGCGGAGACACCCAGGAGGTGGAGGGTCGGGATCCAAAAGCCTCCAGGTATACCGACTCATCCTCGGAGGGGTCAATGGAGGGCCAATTCCCCTCTGTTTGAGGAGCTCAAGGATGTCTGAAAAGGAGACATCCTCAGAGGGGATCGTGGGAACCCTCCGACTCATCTAAGTCGGTATCAGATGTAGTAGACTCAGGAGTCTGTGTGTTTCCTCTTACACGTCCTCTTCCAAGGGGTTCCCCTGCAGGGTCAGGAGAAACCTCGGAAGAGGAAGATATTCCCAATGGGGAAACCTGGGGCGATGGATCCCTGGGCCTGAGAGCAAGAGGCTGGCAAGAGGCGTCTACAGGCACCGAAGAGGGAGGAGCTAGAGGGATGGACCGTTGACCTGGCTCAGGTGCCAGGACACTCCTCATCATCTCAAAGGCTCCCCTCCCCGGGAGACCGGAATATTCCCGTTCCGAGGAAATAGGAATTCCCGGCTCCACTGAGAGGGAAGGCTCCGAGGCCGATGTCGGTGCCGAGCTTACCAAAGCCGAAGCCCCGAGAGGGAGAGCGGGGTCGGACAAGGGTCCGATGCCTCTAGCCCCCTCGGAGCCGACAAGGGAAACTCGACGACCGGATCCCTCCAAGAAAGGTCTCAAGGAGGAGATCGGAGCCGAAGACGACAGAGCCAAAAAAGGATGTATCGGCTCCGGCGCCGACACAGTCGCTGTCCCGAGAAGCTCCGGCTCCGAACTCTGGTGGGGAGTCGGAGGAGGAAGTTCAAGGGGTGAAGCAATAGCCAAAGTCTGCTGAGACGGGCTATGGAGCATTTGGGCCAGTGCCTGCGACTTTAACAGCCTGCTTACCACCCTCTCTAAATCATGGTCAGACAGCCTGGAAGATCTCGAAGATCGGCTCCGATGACTCCGCTCTGACAAAAGAGGAGACCCCGGAGCCGAGTGGATAGATTCCAAAGAAGGGGACCGAGATCTCTTCCTGGATGAAGTCATCGGAGCCGACGTCCTATGGGTTCCAGATGGAGCCGAAGGCTTCTCGGCTCCGATACTGGATAATGTGTCGGCTCCAACCGGAGCCGAAAAGGCAACAGCAGATTGGGTGTCGGAACCGATCGGAACCGACCCTACCTGAGAAGAAGAAAGATCGGCTCTGGCCGGAGCCGATCTCGACTCCGAAGGAGTCGGAGCCACCGGGGAAGGCTTGGAAGCTGTAGCCTGACCCTTAGATGGCTTGGAAGGCTTACTGGACCCAGGTTTAGTGGGTGAACCTTCCGGCTTTAGCAAGCCACGGAGGATTAATTTATTCCTCCTTTCCTGCAGGACTCGCTGGCTAAAAGAGTGACACAAAGCACAGGAGTCCTGCAGGTGTAAAGGCCCCAGGCAGTAAACACAAGAAGTGTGACCGTCTGTCAGAGACATTTTCTGACAGCACGAGTCACACTTCTTGAAGCCCGAGACCTTTACCTCCTTAGACATAGTCTAAGAAAAGAGTAACAAAAATACTCACACACACACCCCAAAACAGTCACACAATTAACCCCACAAACACAGACACACAGATAGGGATTAATAAGGGAGGCCTAGGCCTAACTGAAAATTTTTAAACTTTTTATAAAAAGTAAAAGTTTTTAACTATAAGGGGAATAGGGTGGATTGTATGAACACTACACACTATAAAATAGGAAAAGGGGAAGATAAACCCTGACTTAAGCTGTTTGAAAAACTCAAACTTACCTCAGCTGGCAAAAAAGGAGACCTCTTCGCAAAGCGGCAAACGAGATCTGAGGTAGTCCCGCCTTGCATCATGAGATATAGGGTTGCCTCGAGCTGGTAAAAGGAGTTCTCGAGCTAAGCAAGTGCCGATCCTCGGCTCCGAGCCCATCCAGCAAGAATGAAGGCGAGATTGACAACTTAACATTGGACAACATAAATGTTATGGTGAGTACATACCTGATGTTGTCAATTTTCTTTCTATCCTCAACTAATGGGTCTGAGTCCCCAGCTACCTAAGATTTCGGGTGGACTCAAGCAAGGATATTCCTGAGCACCACTGAACCAAATGATGCCCTACCTCTGGAGATCAGATCCAATTTGTAAAATGTAGCGAAGGTATGGGGAGTAGCCCAAGTTGCTGCTGTACATATATTATCCATGGGTGCTCTAGACTGGAAAACTGAGGAAGCTGCCATGGATCTAGTCGGACGAGCATGTAACGGTTTTGGTAAGGTAATACCCAAATTGCTATAAATAAATGAAATGCAGTTAGCCATCTGACTAAAGTTACTTTGGCAACTGGCTTTCCCAATTTAACTTATGCAAATAAAACAAACAATTGGTCCATTTTTCTGATGTCTTTTGTCCTGTGTAGGTAAAAACATAATTGTCTATGAACATCCAATAAATGTAACATGTATTCACCTCTTTTAGCAAATTTAAGAAAGAATACTGGCACATCTGGACTGATTTACATTAGATTCTGACACCACCTTAGGAAGAAAGGATGCACTGGTTTACAGTATAACTCTATCCTTGTGAAAAATCAAACATGAAGGTTTTGAAGATAAGGCTTATATCTCTGAAATTTGTCTGGCAGAAGTAATGGCTACCAGAAAAACTGTCTTCCAAGAAAGCTATTTAAGGTAACACTTAACTGCTGCTTCGAAGGAAGAATGAGTAAGTACCTGCAGTACCAGATTCGGGTCCCATGGGGGAGCAAGGTCTTCAAAAGGAGGTCTTAAAAAAGGGTGCTTCAGAAAAAGGCTTTGCAGAGCTTGTAAGAGGCAACAAAGGAACTTCCAAATCCAATGTGAAAAATTCAATATTGCTGCTAACTGAGCCTTAACTGTACAGGAACTCACTCCATCTTTAAAAAGTAGGAGATGAAAAAGGATCAACATTATTTAGATGTGCCCAGTAAACAAACCTCTTCCATTTATTTATCCATAAGGTTTATGGGAAGAAGAAAGTGTATGTCAGAGTGAGGAAGACAGCATAGGTTGTCTGGCTATTAACGGAATTGGAGAAGTCAGGCTGTCAGCCTTAGGTTTGATATGTCTGGATGAATCATGCCTGTCAAATGAGACAGGAGGTCTGGAGTTGGATCCAGAACCCAAGGTTGGCGAAGGAAGTGATGCCAAAGAAGGAGGAACCAAATCTGTCAAGGCCAGTAAGGTGCAATGAGGATGACTTTGCCCTTCAACATGGCAGCTTTCTGTATGAATTTTGGAATTAGTGGGATTGGTGGATAGGCGCATAGTAGAATGGGACTCCAATCATGAAGTACAGCATCCTTCGTTGATTTCCCCTTTAGGGGGATTAGGGCAAAGAAGCTATTGCATTTATTGTTTAGGGGAGAAGCAAAGAAGATCGTAGCAAAGCTGGTCTCACTGACAAGAAATAACTTTCATCATGTTTTTGTTGAGACCACTCATGAGGTAGAAGCATGCACCTGCTCAGCTTATTTGCTTTCACAGTGGACTTCCCCGGAATGTGCATTGCTATAAGAAAGCGGCTGGATGAGATCAACCATTATCACACTTTGAGCACTTCTCGACATAAGGACCAAGATTTGATCCCTCCTTGTTTGTTGATGTACCAAACCACTGACATATTGTCCATTTGAATTGCAATCGTCCCAGGAGGGAAAGCATCCTGAAGGGCCTGCAATGCTAAAAGCACTGCTCTAATTTCTAGGACACTAACATGCAAGTTAGCCTCTTCAGGGGACCAAGTGCCTTGGACTGTTTTCACCACAAAATGCCCCCCCCCCAACTGGGAAACATCCGTGGTCACTAGGGCCTTGGGCTGAGGGTAAACAAATGGATGGCCTTGTAGAACATGATCTGACTGAATCTACCGCCTGAGATCTCTGTTGCATATGTGAGCGATTCGAATCAGAGTAGACATGGGCTGGTAAAGTACTGACCATTGCATGGCTAGCATCCACTGAATCATCCTCATGTAAAATCTGGCTAAAGGTGTGAAGCTGCCGGCCTAGCTAGCTAGAGTTTTGTAAATACTTATATGTCATTGCAAACATTAATATGATCCATAGGCTTGTCTCACAAATGTAAGTAAACTGTATGTTATGTGCTGAGCTTCAAAAATGTAAACACAGTGCACCCTGTTGGAGAAGAGCAGAAATGTACATGGACTATATGCCTATGCAAATGTATGTTTTCATGGTAGAAGTTGGAACATACACAGTTAATTTGCAAAACTCTAAGAAAATAAATTGATAAGTAAGAGTTTTACAACTGTGTTTTCCACAGCAAAGACACAGCATGTCTGCAGCTAGAAATTCTTTATATTGTCTGGAAACAGAAATAATTACAGATTTCAAGGGTAAAAGTATTTAACTGGTTTTACGACTTCCAGTTCCATACAACTTCTTAGGGATAAGTATTTTGACACAGAGGTGCTAATTTTAAAGTTTCTGTTAGCCTGGGAACTAAAGACAGAAGTGACAAGAATGATGTAATCTGAGATAATCCAGCAGAAATGTTTGACAGTAATTTAAGAACTATCTCAGAGAGTGAGTCTGTGCATTTTGTATCTTGTCTTGGATCTGAAGACATCCATCTTCAGCACTTCTCATCTGTATTTGCCTTGCTCTGCAAGTAAGACTTAGATCATAGTATCTCTCTTAGAGATGGACAGGAATATAGTAAGATTAGTCTACGTGTTTTCTGTATTTATGCGAGACTGTCCTGCAATGTTGTTTTGAAGTATTTCCTGTGATTCTGAACTCTGCTGTCACTGTGTTGAGTTATTGAGTTTTGTCTTGTGCTTTTATTATTTATTATTAAATAGATATTAAACCTTTTAATTGCAGCTGGTTTGTTTAGAGATATTTAAGCGTTTATAGTACTTGCATATGTATTTGCTGACACTGTATAGACCACTCCATTAGCCTTAAAAGTTTGGTCACACTTACCCTTTGGATAACAGTAACATTACACTGTAGACTGGTCACCTCCTTTGGGAAGGGTCTTAAAGTAGCTGATAAGTAAGGGTGGTTGGTAGCAGTGCTTACTACCTTATAGTCTGGGCAGAAGGGGGCATAGCTAGTGAACCTGTGCCAGCCTTCCCCAGGAGTGTCTGTGTGTTTGTATAGAAATCAAATCTCAAAGTGCGTGTGTGTCAGCTACTTGGACAGGGACAAGAAGCACTGGTTGGACAGAGAGGGTGCTGGAGGCTTTGGCTTGACCACTCAGCTGAGATCTTAACCCTATAGCTGTGCCAGTGGGGAGACGTATTGGGGATCTGGAAAGAGAGGGAGAAACCAGCCCCAGATGGACTGTGATCTCTGTATGCTCTTAAGGGAAATTGTACTTTACTGTGTGTGTACTTGTCATCCTTCCAATGTGCACGTCCCTTACTCATGTTAGTGGTGAAGATTGAGGCTCCTTGATTACTGGACCAGTGCGGGGGCATTACAAAAGGTGCCAGTGTTACTGTGCTGTCACTGATCCCAAAACTTGAAGGACCAAGTGGGCTGAAATCTTGGTACTGCAGATTATTTTTCTGACCTGTGATCTTATGATCTGAACACTTGAGGAAGGCAGTGAAGCTATGATTGATTTTGTATTAACTAGCACTCCTATGAATTCTAAACTTGAGTTGGATCCAGTTGAGAATTTTCATAGTTTCTAGTTATCCCCAGGAGATAACACATCTATAGAACCTGAGCTCTTGCCCTTATTAATTGATGCCTAGTCAGAGCAGTAATGAGCCAGTCATCTACATAAGGAAACACCCAGAATCCTTGCAGTCTCACATGAGCTGCTACTACTGTCATACATTTAGTGAACACCAAGCGGGCTGTGGTGAGACCAAAGGGCAAAACTCTGAATTAGTAATTACTGTCTCCCAGGCAGAAGCAGAACTACCTTCTGGATTGTCTGTTCATCTTTATGTGATAGTAAGCATCCTGAAGGTCTACAGTGAGCATCCAGTCATCACTGCCCAGAAACGGAAGAATGGACTGAACCATGACCATCCAAAACATGGTGTGCTGAAATTACATATTTAAGTTGCTATGATCCAGAATTTATCTCCAGCCCCATTTTCTTTGACGCTAAAAATAATCTGGAGAAAGTTTCAGATTCTATCTGGTCTAGTGGGACCTCTTGGATGACTCTTTTTTTCTAGCAGCTTTTGAACCCGAATTGCTGCTTGCTCCCTCTGATTGGGTGGAACATCTGGGATTTTTCTTGAAAATGGGGGTGGAACGGAAAAGGATATTATATATCCTCTGGAAATAATCCTCTGCACCCAGGTATCTGTTGTTATTTCTCTGGTGCAGGGATAGTCTACCCCCATTTGCCTCCACAGTAGGGCAATTGGGCTTCCTTTCAGGAACACTGAAAGGGTATGTCAAAGAATGAATCTCTGGACCCCTGGATCTGTGAGCCACTTCTGCCACGAGGGCAGTGTCTACTATTAAAGTTCCCCCTCTACCCCTGAGTGAACTTCCTCCACATGTGCCCTGGAATGGTCCCTGGGATTTTTTGAACCATATCTCTCAACCTCCTCATTGATTCCCAGAAAAGGATCTTTGAGGGGGTTAAAAAATATACGCCCATGGCAGACAGGGTGTTTCCGTCCTTCTCACACCTGGATAATGTGTCCTTCACTTTGGAGCCAAATAAAGACATGCCGTCAAAAGGAGCACTGATGAACAAAGACTTGAAGGGCTCCACAAAATCACATAAGAGCATACAGGCATGTTTCCTTATAGAAATGCCTGAACCCGCTGTCCTTGACGTCCTGCGGCTACATGCAAAATAAGCCTCATGGAAAAATTGGAAGGGTAGCCAACTGAGAAGTCACAGATGATTGTACTTCTTCAGAAACTAATCCTGAGAAGGTGTTTGAGAGTTCCTTAATCAAATCCCTCTGTAACCTTCAGAGACCTTAAAGCAAAAGTTGCTAAAGCACAGACATGCTTCCCAAACCTGTCCATCACCCATGACTCCCTGTTGGGGGAATGAACAGTGGAACTTGGCATGTTCCTTTTTAGTGGCCGCTGCCACGACCTTGGGATCAATGGGCTCCCCTTTTTCCCAAAACTCTTTGTCCACCACTGGTGGTGTGCCCTGGAATGGTCCCTGGGAATTCTTGAACCACATCTCTTGACTGCCTCATTGATTCCCAGAAAAGGATCTTTGAAGTGGGTGAAAAACATACACCCATGGCAGACAGGGTCTTTCCGTCCTTCTCACACCTGTATATTGTGTCCTTCACTTTGGCGCCAAATAAAGACATGCCGTCAAAAGGAGCATTGACAAACAAAAACTTGAAGGGCTTCACAAAATCACATAAGAGCATCCAGGCATGTCTCCTTATAGAAATGCCTGAACCCACTGTCCTTAAGGTCCTTCAGCTACATGCAAAATGAGCCTCATGGAAAAACTGGAAGGGTAGCCAACTGAGAAGTCACAGATGACTGTACTTCTTCAGAAACTAATCCTGAGAGGGTGTTGTTCCTTAATCAAATCCTTCTGTATCCTTCAGAGACCTTAAAGCAAAAGTCACTAAAGCAAAGACATGCTTGCAAACCTGTCCATCACCCATGACTCCCTGTTGGGGGGATGAACAGTGGAACTCTCTTTTGGCAAGTTCCTTTTTAGTGGCCGCTGCCATGACCATGGGATCAATGGGCACCCCTTTTCCCCAAAACTCTTTGTCCACCAGTGGTGCCATAATTCTGTCTGATCTCCAAGGTATAGGTTTAATGTGTTGGGAACCTTCCACGCCCACTGAGAGATCAACTCAATGAGCTCGTCGATAGACGGAGTCACCCAGGAGGTAGACGGGACAGTACTGAAAGCCTCCAGGAATACAGACACCTCGGATGAAGTCCAGCCACATCTCTGCTTAAGGATTTCAGAGATGTCTCCAAATGAAACATCTTCAGGTGACTGTGGGGACCCTTTACCTTCATCTAAGTCTGTATCTTCTGTGATAGACTCCTCTGAGGAATTCAAGTGCTTCCTCTTACATGTCTTCATCTTAGGGACCTCCTCAGTGGGATGCTCTGGGGAGGTACCAGAAGAAGTCAGGATAACCTGTTGGGAAGCCTGGAGTTTTTGTACTGGCTGTCCCTGTGGAAAAGAGTGATGAGACTCAGAGTGCAGAGACATCAAGGTTGCAGGCTGAAGATCTGAAGGGGTAGGATCCATCTGAGCTGCTAAGGCAGAGAATGCTCTCTCCATAACCGCAAAGGCAGACCACCCCAGACAGGAAAAAGATCTTAGATAAAAAAAAAATGTTTGGCCAGTGTCCCTCCCTTCTCCGAAGGCAATCCCCTCCAAGGTAGAAGCCGGGGATGAGCTAACCTGTGCCGAGGCTCCGAGATGCAGAGACAGGTCCGACAACTTCAGAGTCAACTCCAACACATCAGATTTGACACAGAAGCCTTGGCTCCGAGAGCTCTCTGGATCTGACTGAACTGCAGTGCTCAGAGCAGACCTCAGATCTGAGGATAAAGCTATCTTCTGATCCGAGGCAAACTGGGCTGGACGACTCAGATTCAAGGACTTTGAGACAGTAGATAGAGACAGAGGAGGAACTGGTAAAGGGGGTATGGTAGAATTTATTTATTTATTATTTATTTACATTTGATAATCGGGTAATGTCCAACTGGACCAGAAGCCTGTTTTCAGTGGAGACCTGGGGAGAAAAGCTCCAAGGAACATTACATAATTATACATTTGTACATATGACAATTACAATAGGAGTTCAAATGCAAGTTCCTTCACATTGTATCTAAAAGCATATAACAATGGTAGTACAATAAGCTTATACTATTCATGCAGACAAAACAAAAATATATATTTGGGTATTTTCAGGATAAAAATATTACAAACTGAAGCTAAGAAGGCTCAATTGCCAAGAAATATTGACAGTGGGTGGTGGAGAAAAGGAAGTTAGACAGTACTAGGTTAAATTCATTAGCCTGGTACAGAACAAGAGCAAAGCCTATGTTTGGTGAAATAGCGGCCCTCCTGACCCGAAGGGGTAGGATCCGACAAGGCACCCATCTGAATCTGTGCCAACAGAATTTTTTGCACCACTCTTTCCACATCCTCAAGAGTGAGTGGAAATTACAGAGGGGGCCATGGGTCTCTCCAAAAACGGTGAGGGGACCATGCAGTGTACCAGGTCCACAGAAGGTGAGTATTTAGTCTTTGGTCGATAAATAAAATTGGAAGAAGTGGCTGAATCTGGTAACATTTTTGTTAGATCTGAAGAAGTTAGATCCAATGATTTTTTTCTGCTTAGGGTCCGATGATATGGTCAGATCTGATAATTTTTCTCCTTTTCTTTTTAGGATTCGATGTTGAGGTTGGATCAGAAAGAGGTCTCTTTTTGGAATGCTCTGAGGCCCTACAGATGGAAAAAGGAGAAGAAGAAGGAGGACCCGGAGTAGGAGATTTTGACTCTTTAGATTTAGCACCAGATAAAGCCTCCCCAAATTCAGAAGGAAGTAAACCTTTTAGGATCAATTTATTCTGCCTTTCAACAAGGGCCCTGGGATTAAACCCATGGCAAATACTACAGCCTTCCTGTAAATTAAGAGGTCCAAGACAATACACACAAAATGTGGGCATCTGATACAGGAATTTTGTGCCCACATTTGAGACATTTTTTAAACCCTGCTGGGCCTTTCTCTGCCATAGCAACAAAAGCAATGATAGTACAATATACTATTAACAAGAAAACAGTAAGGAGGACTAAACATTTTCTTTTTTTGTAAAGAGACAAACTCGAAAAAGAAAAAATAGAAAATATTACAAGCAATGGTAAATAAAGAAACCACACTGAGTGTAGAAACTAGAAAGGAATACTAACAGTGGGATTCAAGGTACATCTGTATAGAAAAAGGGAAAAAGAAAGAAAGACAACATATAAATGCATGAGATAAGGTAAAGCATAGTAAAAATCCCAATAATAAAAAGGTTTTAACTGTAAATAAATGCAAAATTAAAAAAAAAAAAAATTAGGCTTATCTGCTTGAGAGTAATGGTCACCACATCTTTCTTATATAGCGGAAAATGAGAGCGGGGGTACTTGAGGTTGGTGCATTATGGGTAAGGGAGCAGCTCAAGGGTTTTTGGTTGCCATGAGCTTTAGCAATAGCCAAGTCGGATCCCACCCATTAATTAAGGATAGAATGAAAACTGACAACATCATATCAAATTTTATGTTTTTTGTTTTATCTGAAAAAGTCTGAAAACAGTTGCCAATAAACTGAAGATGCAGATCGGCATTTAATGCACCACATACAGTAGTGTGACAGGTATGTCACAAAAGCATGATAAAACACTTCAAGATTAGTTTCATCTATAGCTCATTTATTGTAATATGAAAGATACTACAGCAGCAATGGTTTCTCTATGCACCCCCCCCAAGCAAAATACAAACATACCTGTTCTTAGCATAAAGCTGAGAGCCACAAAGTTGCTTGTAGCCATCTCCAAGTGTTGACCAGGGACCATAAAAAACTGAAGCATCAACAGAGCTTGAGTAATCAGATGCTGACATTAATGATGAATTGAAAGACTGATGTGGTTCCATGTTCTCCTTATTCCTACATGTCCCAAGAAAGAAAAATGGCTGTTAAATAATTAAAATACAAAATATTCATGTCTTTGACATATATCTCCTCATAATAACATATTGTAACTTAAAATTAAAAGGAAGCTTAGATACTTGCAGGGGAGAACTTTCAACCAGTATTTTTTCCAAACTGTTTTTGAAGCTGGTTTCTGAAGCTCCCAACAATCACAGTGGAAACAAGTACATAGTCTGTTGTAAGATATATCAGCAGGATACAGAATTCTACCCGTCTAGATGGTGAGCCCCTGAAGTCTAGTCAAATGGTCACGGATATGTGGGATTTAGTTTGCTCTCCTACTAGATGACAATGGACTGCTAATACTCTGGGAAGGTAACCAACTTTCCCCAATTTCCCTTATAATATTTTAAAGAGCTAATAATCATATTCAAAATGAAGACATTTAGGTATTACACATGTATGTATTAATGGAGTATGTAAGGATTAAATGCAGCCTCCTCACAATCCCCAAATCACATACAAAAGTAAAATTAGTGTGGTACAAGTACTTTCTTGTTAACACACCAACAAAGATGTTATTTATGACACATCTGATAAAATCCCTGGCTTACCAGATAGCCAAAATATCAGAAAGCTTAGGCACTTCAGAAGATTCTTAGTATCTCAGATAAGGTAAAGGATGTATTCTGGCTCCCATACACGTATGCCTTCCTATAATCATGGTGGATGGAGACCAGTTCTCTTTTACAAGAAGGGAGAAATCTTAAAAGAATTAATAAACATTAAAAATGAAAACTGCCAGAACCTGGAATTCTCTCCCTCAACACATAGAAAATATTCCCAACTATTCTACCTTTAAAACAAAAACAAAAGAATATCTCATAAACACCTGGCTTTGCCCATGTAGCTCTCCTGGATAGGCTTCTTTCTTGTAGTTTTTCTCAATTAGTCTCAGCACCCTTTAGCAGCACTACTGCTCCATCCGAGCTGTTTCAACTTTTGGGACAAGCTCTGTTAGCTTTAATGCATGTAATTGTTTTAAGCATCTCTGTATTATGCCATTGTATTGTCACTAAACGTTTCCTTTCTTTACTAGCCAAGTTTTATGCTGACATAATTTCTTGGATTTTTATATTTTTATTTTAGTCTCTGAAAGTGTTAATTACTCAATTATCCATAGAGCAGTACATTTTTATTCTCTGTTTGTGCTATTACTATAATGTCTTAATTACTTTACTTACTAATGTATAATTCTAGATCTTACTAATTATATTTTGCATTACTATTAATTTCTGTCTTTTGTGGAGCTTTTCTCCCCGGGTCTCTGCTGAAAACAGGCTTCTGGCCCAGTTGGACACTATCCAGTTAACAAATGTAAATGAATACAATTTCCACAGATACTTAGTTGTGTGTAAGAAACAGTCTGTTTACCACTTTATGTGATGAAACAAAAGAAAAGAATGGTGCAAAAGTCTTTAAGAGCAAAACTCAGTAACCTTCATGCAGATGATAATCTCAGACCTTACTTCAGAAAATAATGTCACCACTTATTTCAATCTTCCAAGTGAACTGACTCTACTGTAAGAGACCAGTGGGTAGTAATAAATAAGTCTCAAAAGACAGAAATAAAGAAATCTAGTTGATAAATGTTGCAAAACTTAAAATACAGGATGATTTGCAGTATGTCAAATTAATGGTACAAAAAGGGAAAACCAAATTTTTGATATACTGAGGACAATCAATGAAAAATATCAATCCAGTTTAATCATAAAGCTACTGTAGTATTGGAGAAAATCAAGCTACATTTACACTTTATGACATTAAAAGGTCTGCAGAGTTTGGAGAACACATCCAAACTAATTACAATGTCAAATCAGACAGAATATTTCAATTCTGGGATCCAAGAAGAGTCTGTTCCACGTCAAAGATATTCTTATGTCTTGTAAAACTTTCTAAGAAAAATGAAAAGATCAGAAATAGAAGATTAAAGAGAAAAAAATGATGCACAGTTCTTTCTTAAATGAGGATGTGAAGAACAAAATATCTACAGAAAATGTAAAAAGAAAAGATGAAAACAATAAATAAAAATGACAAAAAAAGAAGGGCATTAGATTTCCACAGATGGAGTGGACAAAGCAAGAGAGTTATAAGTTATTTCTTTCAAAAGTTATATATAGTGTTTTTATTTGTATGTTCATATCATGACAACTCTTGACACTACAAGGCAAAGATCCTGTATGTTGTGCATCCTGTAGACTTATATGTTTATTAAATGCTGATTTAAAAAATCTTCAGGCCTGTATTGCATTGAAGACTAAAATACTGTCATTATTAAGAGATGAAGATAAAATGCCATTTACTTTAAAACATAGACTATACAATTATATATGACTATTTTAAACAACTTTATTAAATTATCACTTAAGACATAAGCAAACATGTTAAAATAAAGGATAACAAACCATATTAATATTTTCTACTTACGTACATTATACATCACATATCATTTCTTTCTTTGTAATTATCACCAATCCAACATTAATGGCTGAATTTCTGGCTTCCATTAAACCTCACTCCTCCTGAACATTATTCTGCTTGTAATATTCCCAAAATTTACATTTATTACTATGGTAATTTGCTTTCCCTTTTCTAAAGATCCTGCATCCAGTTCTTTTATCTCTTATAATATTCAATACTTCAGATGCAATTGGTTAGACTCTGATTTCCATTTTCTACTTTTTTTTAGCAGCCAACAGAATTAAACTTAATAAGGTCTTGCCAAGTGTAGGCAATTCAGATCTTGTGTCCAAATTAAAAAAAATCATATGGTTTACAAACATGTGCTCACTCCACTGGGAATTTTTAAAATCTGCCAACTCATTATACTGCTAAAATTAGAAGTTATGTACTTACCATAACCTGGCATCTGTGCCGTCCATTATCATTCTTCCTCACAAATGGGTCTAGGATATGTTCCTCAGATCTGATTCGGCCACATATACAAGACTTCGGATCCAAAACTCAAGCTCCTCCCTCTACCCATACTGCTCTATTCCATCCCCAACTCTTCAGATCGAGTTTGCTGCCTTACTGCCCACTATGTAATAGAGACAGGACAGACACACAAAAAAGACTGAGGCTCAAACCAGGAACATGAGGGTTCCAATATCATCCAAAGATCCTCCTAAAGATGACAAAGCCAGGGGATCACTAGGAGGGAAGGTGAGGAACACAGAAACACAGATGCCAAGTTATGGTTAAGTACACAACTTCTAAATCTGATGTTGTCCTTTTCATTCTTTCTCACAAGTGGGTCATAGTCCCCAGCTACGTAACTCATGGGAGACCCTCAAGAAAGGTCATGCTGAAGCACTGTCAAACCAAAGGAAGCTCTGCTTCTGCAGACAATGCCTAATTTCTAATGTGTAGCAAATGTATGAGCATTTGACCAAGTGGCTGCAGCGCAGATCTCGTCAATGGAAGTTCTTGAAGAAAAGGCAGATGAAGTAGTCATAGATCTAGTGGAATGAGCTCTAGAAAGACGAGACAACTCCAAACCTTTTTGAGAACAGATCATTGAAATACAATCACTAATCCATTTGGCAAGAGTAATTTTGGAACCTGCCTGACCTAAGCGGTTAGGAGAAAAGGATACAAACAGCTGATCAGACTTCTTGTAGTGTTTTATTCTGTGAAGATAACAATGTAATTATCTGTGAATATCAAAAAGATGCAGCATATATTCACCCCTATTAGTAAAGTTTGGGACTGGTTAATGTTAGCCTCCATGGCCACTTTAGGCAGAAATGAAGGGGTGGTTCATAGAGACATCCTTTCCTTACGGAAAATAGTGTAAGAAGGCTTAACTGATAAAGCCTGGAGGTCAAAAACTCTTTTTGCTTAATTGATAGCTACTAAAAAGATTGTTTTCCAAGAAAGAAACTTTATATTGCATTTTTCCGCCAGTTCAAAGGGTTTCTAAGTTAACTCTTGAAGGACCACTGTCAGATCCTAATCAGGAGAGGGATCCTTTACTGGAGGTCTAAGGAGAAAAATTCCCCTTGTGAAAGCTTAACATATTCTAGAATATGTCAGAGAATGATTCATTTCCATTACAAAAGTGGGATATAGCTGTGACCTGGGCATCCCACCACTGCCAACCAATATGTGACAACCCTCCACTGGGCCAGTAATCAAGGAACCTCAGTCCTCACCACTGGCACCAGTGGGGGATGTTCACTGGGAGGATAACAGGTGCAGCCACATTATCTCCAGATGCAGCTCTCTGTATCAAGCACAATTTCTCTTAACAGCACACAGGGAACACAGTCAGTCTGGGGGCTGGTTCCTCTCTTTCTCCAGATCCCCAATAAGACTCCCCACTGGCACAGCTACAGAGCTGAGTCCTTAGCCAGGTTTCCAAGCCAAGTCCTCCAACACTCTCTCTCTGTCCAACCAGTGCTTTGTGTCCCTGCCCAAGTAGCTGGCACACACTCTTTGAGATTTGATTTGCACACACACACACACACACACACACACACACACACACACACACACACACACACACACACACACACACACACACATGGGAAAAGCTGGCACAGATTTACTAGCTATGCCCCTCTTGCCCAAACTATAAGTTAGTTATCACTGTAACCAGAACCCCTCGCCACCTTACAACGGTACCCAATATATTGGGTGAAATTACTATCAATACAAATGATAGTTTGACCAAGAGCAAGGCTATTAGGAGTGGCCCACACAGTGTCACCAGATAAATATGCAAATACTCTCAGAACTTAAACATCTCTACAAAGATCAGCCACAATGAAAGGTTTAAATGGTTCTACTTCAAAATGTTGACTTACCAAACGTCGATTCCAATAACATTGAGACCATAACAGCGACGATTTACAACATCGAACTCCTGGAATGGTGAATTTCTTCTCTGGGAAATGAACCACTTGGCCACCACTGAATGTTGCCCTGTCCTCCATTATAGTGCAATCTTGGAGTTATTATATTTAGGTAGGGGTTGTGTGTGTGTGGGGGGCCAAGCCCCCCACTCCGGTGGGTTTTGTTTATGTACAATTTTATTTTTCTAATACGATTGTTTAATTTAATAATTATGTTATTTTCCTCAGTGGTGGTCAAGTAGTTGATTTCCCTCGATTTCTCAATGTTATTGGAGTCGACGTTTTGGTAAGTCGACTTTTTTGTTTAAAGATATTTTTATTCATTTTCAAAAAGAAAAACAGGTATACAGGTTATTTATGACAGTGAAGTATTTACAAATTATTTAAGCAGGTTAGCTAAAAGCAGTAAACAGATATCAACATTAAAACCAAAATAAAGTATTTAAAAGGGTGTCTTTTACTGACATATAATCGACTTTCTATACAATTGTTTCCCAATTATAATTTGCTACAGTCATTACTCTCCAACATTTCAGTTACTTTTTGCTATATATATATATATATATATATATATATATATATATATATATATATATATAATGATGTAGTTATTTCAGTTCTTCCTTTAATAGTGTTCATTTGCAATTGCAATACTGCTGACACCATATTCCTTTATTGCTTAAAAGTTGGAGAAGCTTTGGATTTCCAGTTTGATGTAATGTTCTTTCTTGCAATGGCTAGGAGAGCCCACAAGATGACATATTTTGTTCTTGGTAGACAGTCAGTACAGGTACGTTAAACAAAATAAGAGATTTAGAAATCTGGAATTTATCATTGAATACCATTTGCAGAAAATAATATATTTTACCCCAGTATGGTTTGATCAAATGGCATTCATAGAATATATGTTGCCAGTCTGCTTTTATTGTTAAATCACATCTCCAACAGCCAATATTTTTTTTAAACATAAGTTCCATTTTATGAGGGGTTACATAAGATCTATGTATGAAGTTGCCATGCAAAGAGTTTTCAATGTAATGAAAGTGATGTCTGCTTTGGAGAGAGGAGAATTAATTTTTTATCCCTATCATTTGGTATTTGCCCATTAACTAATCTATAATAGTTCCATATTTTGTCATTATTATAGGTTTTTATTTTTTTGTTTTATACATAGAGGATAAGTATCTCTTTCCATTAATGGGTTGACTCATTAATAATATTACATGTTCTATCAAATTAGGAACATTCTGTCTTATTGATGGTTGCATTGTTTCTTGTTTATTTAATATATATTGTCTTAATTCTTGTATATGTAGCCATGAACTATTTTCCATATTTAATTTCCTTTGAATTTGTTCTATTGACAGAAGTTTTCCAGAGTTTTCCAGTTGATGCCAATATATTAATCCATTTTCTTTAAGCATCTTGACTACTTCTATATCAAATGTTATTATACTGCCTTGTGTGTACGCTACTGGATATAGTAGAAATGACCATGCTTTAATATTAGGATTGCTATTAATAAGATTTTTGAAAATTTTTAATGTATAAGTAATGTATTTGGAACTTATATTTTTATGTTTATGTATCATCATATATTCCTTCATCAGCCATAGAACATTGTTTGATACGAAATCAGTATATTTATTTAATACAAATCCCGATTTTAGACAGATTTTCTCTTGAAGTAGCTTCCATTTTGATGTATATCTTGTATTTAGCCATAATGATATTGTTTTAATAACAGATGAATGTAAATATACTTCTATGTCTGGTAAACCTATGCCACCCATATCCCATTCATCTAGATGATATTTCATAGCTATCCTTGGCTTTTTTGGATACCATAAGAATCTTATTATTAAATAATTTAATTGTTTAAGGTATGATTTTGCTGGTGGCAAAGAACAAGCTTGTATGAGAAATAATTTTTGGAAATATGATCATTTTAATTATATAGAGCATTTCTTCCATTGAAAAGAAGAATTTATTCCATTGTTGTATTATATTTTTAATATTATTTAAGATCGCTTTATAATTTGTTTCAGTTGTAGTATCTAGATTGTTAGTTATTATAATTCCCAAGTATTTGATTGCATTATTGGTGGGGATATATTTATGGTATTTTTTATTTAGATCTTTTTTATTAGTATTTATGAGCAATACATTTGTTTTGTTTTCGTTAAATTTAAGACCTGAAATTTTTTGAAAGTTTTGAATTGAGTCCCATAATGCTTTTAAAGAGCTATTATTATTCTTTAAAGTAATTAATATATCATCAGCAAAAAGTTGAGTTTTAAGCTATAGGCTGTTGTCTAATTGTATTCCTTCAATTGTTTTATTCATATGCATATTATCTAAGGGTTCAATGACTAGTGCAAATAATAATGGGGAAAGAGGACAGCCTTGCTTTGTGCCCTTTGTTATTTTAACAGATTTAGATAGACAAGATCCCAGTTTTATGTAAGCCAATGACTTTACATATAATTTTATTAACAAGGTAAAGTTGTTTGAGAAGCCATATTCCTATAAAACTAGCCATAGATAATCCCAGTTCACTGAATCAAACACACTATTTATGTCTAAACTAATAATGAGAAGTTATGTACCTACCATAACGTTCCATGTTAGTTGTCTTCTTCTCGCCTTCTTTCTTGCTGGATGGGTTCGGAGCCGATCCTCGGCTCCGACTCGGCCAATACTAAAGCTCGAGAGCTATTTTTACCGGCTTGAGGCTCCCCTATATCCCACAATGCTAGGTGGTAACTACTCAGATCTCGTTTGATAGCTAAAACCATAGCAGCTCTGGTCCCCAAGGGATGGAGAAAGAGAAAGACCATCTCTATATAGACCTATGTCTAAAGTTACCAAAAAAGGGACAATAGAGGTGGCTGAAAAAAGTGGGAAGGAAGATCCCAAAGGATCCTTTCGGTCTGTCCAGGCTAGGGGGACGGAGGGTGGGACGCAAGAAAGAAGGCGAGAAGAAGACAACTAACATGGAACGTTATGGTAGGTACATAACTTCTCAATGTTAAATTGTCAATCTCGCCTTCATTCTTGCTGGATGGGACCGCGTCCCTAGCACCTTTACCCTGGGTGGCTCATCGGAACAGACTTTTGAGGATGGTGGAACCAAAGTTAGCCCGGTTTCTGGAGGCCATATCCAATTTGTAATGTGAGATAAAGGTATGAGGAGAAGCCCATGTGGCTGCTGCACAAATGGAATCTATTGGCAGTCTAGCCTGAAAAGCTACCGATGTAGCTAACGCCCTGGTTGAATGAGCTCTAGGTCTTGATGGTAGCTTTTGATTTCTGAGTTTATAGATGAAAGTAATTATAGAGGCCAGCCATCTAGATAGGGACACTTTAGAAACTGGAAGGCCCATTTTCCCTTCCGCATAAGATAGGAAGAGCTGATTAGATTTTCTAAACTGTTTTGTTCTGTCTAAATAAAAACAAAGCTGGCGATGAACATCCAGAAAGTGTAACTTTTGTTCTGCCCTGTTAGAATAATCAGGGAGGAAGAAAACTGGAAGATCGATAGTCTGGTTTAGATTTGCCTCGGAAGCAACTTTGGGTAAAAAAGATGGGTTAGTCCTGAGGGACACTCTGTCTTTATGGAAAACCAAATACGGAGGACGAATGCAAAGAGCATGAAGTTCAGATACCCTTCTAGCTGATGTTATGGCTACTAGAAAAAGGGTTTTCCATGAGAGAAACTTCAGAGAGCAGGAAGCCGCAGGTTCAAAGGGGGGAAGAATCAGGGAAGCCAGGACTAGATTTAAGTCCCACTGAGGTGGGGGGTCTCTGATTGGGGGCTTGAGCAAAAAGATACCTTTGAGAAAAGCTTTGCAAAGTTTATGGGACATAATGTTGGAGTCCAAAAGGCCTACGTGAAAGTTAGATATGGCCGCCAATTGTACTCTAATAGTAGACGAAGAAGAGCCTGAGTGAAAAAGCTCTGCCAGGAAGTCTAGAATAGACTGGATAGGTGCGGTGAACAGGTCTATGTTTTTAGTTGCTGCCCAGAAGAAAAACCATTTCCACTTGCTATTGTAAATCCTTCTAGTAGAAGACTTGTGGGAAGCTATAAGGATGTTATGGACTGAATGGGAAATTAAGGAAGCCTGGCTAGGGCAGGAAGCGGAGCAACCAAGCTGTGAGGTTGAGAGATTGGAGGGAGTGGTGCAGCTGACCCGACTGATGGGTCAAAAGATCTGGCACTGGGTCCAGATGCCAAGGCTGTTCCAAGAGGTAACGATGCAGGAACGGAAACCATATCTGTCGAGGCCAGTACGGAGCAATGAGGATCAAAGTGACTCTCAAGGCGGTAGCTTTCTGAATTAATTGAGTGATCAGTGGAAAGGGGGGGAAGGCATACAGAAGTCCCCGGGGCCAATCGTGGACTACAGCGTCTCTGGTGGGTTGGCCGGGTAGAGGGAAGAGGGTGAAGAAATCGGGACACTTGCTGTTCTGGGGAGTTGCAAAAAGATCGTAGCAAGGTCGACCCCATCTCTGAAAGATTTCTTCCAGCACTGATTGTTTGAGAGACCACTCGTGTGGCATGAGTATGGCCCTGCTTAACTTGTCCGCTATCATGTTGGACTTCCCGGGGATGTGCATTGCTGTCAGAAACCGCTGAGAAGAGATCGCCCACTGCCAAAGTCTGAGTGCCTCTCGACATAACGGATAGGACTTGGTTCCGCCCTGTTTGTTGATGTACCACACTACGGACATACTGTCTGTCTGAACTGCAACAGTCCCGGTGGGAAGAGAATCCTGAAGGGCCTGCAACGCAAAAAGTACTGCTCTCATCTCCAAGACATTATGTGCAAGTGGCATTCGAAAGGTTGCCACGTGCCCTGGACGTCTGCCCTGATAATGCCCCCCCCCGATCATGGAAGCGTCCGCGTCACACCGTGGCGACGACGAAGAAGGGATCTGGATCTGTCTGAAGAAAATGAGAGGAACAAACATCCACAAAGATGATGATTTCATGATTGATTCAGTAGCAAAAAATGCTGTTGATTGGGAGCTAGCTGCTGGATTGACCATTGAGAAACATCCACTCCACTGAAGAGAGTAATGAAAACGGGCTAGAAGAGATGGTGATGGCAGCCCATGAGACCTAATACCTTCAAGACAAACCTTGCCTGGCTTACGGATTTTTAGAAGAGAAGAATGAGCATGCGGATATGTGACACCTTTTCTGACTTGCTCTTGCTCTTTTGACTTGTGCTTGATTCTAAATGAAGTGTATAAAATAGAAGATAAGACACTACAAGGCAGATTTTTCGACAAAAGAAGATTTGATTAAATTTAAAGTATGAATGGTGCAGTCTCTGGATAGGAGAAGTTGATGCCTGGTGGTGGCGGTAAGGAGCCAGTCGTCTAGATATGGAAACACCTGGAATCCTTGTCGTCTCAGGTGAGACATTACCACTGCCATACATTTGGTGAACACTCGGGGGGGCTGTAGTGAGACCAAAGGGCAGGGTTCTGAACTGGTAGTGACTGGCTCCCAGCTGGAAGCGGAGGAACCTTCTGGAGCGTCTGTGCATCTTGATATGATAGTACGCACCCTGAAGGTCTATTGAGCACATCCAATTGTCCTGACCCAAGAAGGGTAGAATGGACTGTAGCGTGACCATCTGGAATTTCGTTTTTCTTACGGACTTGTTTAGTCTGCTGAGATCCAATATTGGTCTCCAGTCCCCTGTCTTTTTTGGTACCAAAAAGAATTTGGAGTAAATTCCAGATCCTTGTTGGTCTTCCGGGACTGGCTGGATAGCTCTTTCTGAGAGCAGCTTTGGTATTTCTAGTGCTGCCCGTTCCCTTAGACCGGGTGGAACGTCTGGAAGGGGTCCTTTTGGTTGATATGGGGTGTGGACAAAGGGGATTTTGTAACCCTCGGATATAATCGACCGTACCCATCTGTCTTGAGTGAGAGAAAGCCAGGCTTCTGGGTACAGTGATAATCTTCCCCCGACTGCCTCCGAAGGCAGACAGTCGGGCAGCTCCTCAGGGATGCTGAAAGGGTTTGTCAGAAAGAGTCTCTCTGTTACCCTGATTCTGCGGACCCCCTCTGCCTCTAGGGTGGCATCTATTGCTGTTCCCCCCTCTGCCTCTAGAGGGGAACTGACCTCGTGCATCAAGCGAGACTCCCTGTGATTTGCGGAACCACATCTTTCCCCCCTTCTGACCCTTGGGATATGGTCTAGAAGGGGTGGAAAAACGGACTCCCACGGCAGAGAGAGTCTTGCCTTCTTGCTTGCACCTGGTCAAAGTATCCTTCATCTGAGGTCCTAACAAAGCTGAACCGTCAAAGGGGGTATTAGTGAAGGATGCCTTGAAGGGGTCAGCAAAGTTGCAAAGCCGCAGCCAGGCGTGACGTCGTAAAGCTACGCCTGTACCTGCGGCCCTACTCGCCCCATCAGCCACATAGGAGATAAGCCGCATGGAGGAGTTGACTATCGAATTTAGGGTTGCCAACTGGGAGTTCATCTTGTCTCGAAACCCCCTCGGCTGTTGGATCCTGTATAGCATCACCCATTTCTGAGAGCAAGTCTCTCTGAAGACGGGTGAAGTGGCACAAGTAGTTCAGCGACCTCATAGCAAAGGTCGCTGAGGAAAACATCCGCTTACCATACCTATCCATAGTCCTAGATTCCTTATTAGGAGGATGGACAGGTACTGAAGGAACAGATAATTCCTTTTTAGTGGCTGCGGCCACCACCATGGCATCAACAGGGATGCCCTTAGATAAGAATTGTTTTTCCATAGGAGCTGTGATGAATTTTGACGGCCTCCGTGGGGTAGGCTCCACCGTATCAGGGGCCGTCCATGCCTTCGTTGCCACCACCTCCATGAGGGGGTCGAAGGGAGGAGACACCCAGGAGGTGGAAGGGCGAGAACCAAACGCCTCAAGGTAAACTGACTCGTCCTCGGAAGGGTTGAGGGCGGACCGGTTCCCCCTCTGTTTAAGGATTACAAGTATGTCAGAAAAGGAGACATCTTCAGAGGGGGACCGTGGGGACCCTTCCGACTCATCCAAGTCGGTATCTGACGTGATAGACTCAGGGGAGTCAATATGCTTCCTCTTGCATTTTTTCTTGCAAGGGGGTTCCCCTGCCAGATCAGGGGAGGCCTCGGAAGAGGAGGATATTCCCAGTGGGGAAACCTGTGGTGTTGGGTCTTTATGGTCTGGAACGAGAGAGTGGGTAGAGACTACCACAGGCACTGTAGAGGGAGGAGCTGAGGGAGCCGACCATGGGGCAGACACAGGTTCTAGCACGCTCCTCATGACCTCGAAGGCGCCCCGATCAGGTCGGGCCGAAGATCCCCGCTCCGAAGAGACGAGGACTCCTCCCGGCACCGAGAGGGACGGCTCCGAGGCCGATGTTGGGGCCGAACTCACCAGCGCCGAAGCTCCGAGAGGGAGAACGGGGTCGGACAAGGGTCTAATGCCACTCGCCCCCTCGGAGACAACGAGGGAAGTTCGGCGCCCAGATCCCTCCAAAGAGGAGTTCGGAGCTGACGACGGAGCCGAAAGGTGGGGAATTGGCTCCGACGTGCCGACAGTCACGGCTCTCACAAGCTCCGGCTCCGAACTCAAAGGAGTCGGAGGAGGAACCGAAGATGGGATGGGTAGAGCCACTGACTGTTGAGTAGGGCTATGCAGCATTTTGGGCTAGTGCCTGAGACTTTAAAAGTCTACTAACCACCCTCTCTAAGTCATGGTCGGACAGCCTGGAGGACCGAGAGGAATGGGACCTGTGGCTCCACTCCGACAGAAGTGGGGATCCCGGAGCCGAGTGAATGGAGCCAAGGGACGGGGACCTTGACCTCTTTCTATTAGATGGCTCCGATACTACTATCGGAGTCGTTGTAGTCATGGAACCCTCGGCTCCGGCCGGAGCCAAGGTAACAGATTGAGTCTTAGAAACATCGGCTCCAGCCGGAGCCGATGTCGAAGCAGTTTTGGTGCCTCCGGTCAAAGGCTCTGAAGCTGGAGCCGATGGCCTGGAATGCTTCGAAGGCTTCCCCGACGAAGACTGGGTCGCGGAGCCTTCAGGCTTTAATAAGCCTCGAAGTATTAATTTATTCCTGCGCTCCTGCAGGACTCTTGGACTGAATGCATGGCAGACAGAACAAGAGTCCTGCAGGTGCAGAGGTCCCAGGCAATATACACAAGAAGTGTGACCGTCTGTCAGAGACATTTTCTGACAGCACGAGTCACACTTCTTGAAGCCTGAGACCTTGGTGTCTTTAGACATCTTAATCAAAGTTTATATCAGAAGCACACACAGATACACCCCTTTAACAAAACTAAGTCAATCACACAGACACAAGAAATAACACTGACTGACTAAAGGAAAAAAAGGGTTAGGCCCAAAGGCCTAAAAAATTAACAGGACAAAAGAGGGAATAAAACGGGATAAAAGGGACCTGGATTAAGCTAAAAGGGATAGAAACGTAGGGAACAACAACAACTACACTATTTGAATAAAAAAACTAAGGGGTTTTTAGAGAAATTTACCAAGTAAATTAAACTAACCTGCAGAGCCGGTAGAAAAAAGCACCTCGCAGCTAAAGCGGCAAACGAGATCTGAGTAGTTACCGCCTAGCATTGTGGGATATAGGGGAGCCTCGAGCCGGTAAAAATAGCTCTCGAGCTTTAGTATTGGCCGAGTCGGAGCCGATCCCATCCAGCAAGAATGAAGGCGAGATTGACAACTTAACATCATTCATTTTATTTTTTATAACATTTATATAATCAATTAAGGAAAGAATTATTTTGATGTTGTCATAAGTGTTCCTATCTTTTATTAAACCTGTTTGATCCTCCTCTATCAGAAATTGTAGTAATTGTTTTATTCGAGCAGCATGTATTGCCATAAAAATTTTATAATCTATATTAACAAGTGAAATGTGTCTGTATGATGAACATTCAATGGAATCTTTACTTTGTTTCAGAATTGGTGATATTATTGTGCACTTCCAAGAAGGAGGGATGTCTTTACCATTTTTAACTGATGTAAAAACATTCAATAACAACAGCAAAGCCTCATTAGATAGTAATTTAAACATTTCTGGGGTGATATTATCTATACCTGGAGCTTTGTTTAATTTTAGCTTATTTACTTGAGCTTTAAGTTCTGTCATTGTTATTTGCTTATCTATTAGTTGTACCTCCTCCTCTAATAACCTAACTTTAACATTGTTTTTAAGAAAAGTTTTCAATACCGAATGTGTTTCTATTCTCTCATTTTGATTATTAAGTTTATGAAAGAATAGCTTAAATGCTTCTAGTATTCCTTCTAAATCAGACACTTTCTTTTTGGTTTCTATATTATTATAAGTCGACTTTTTTAAAATAGAACTGTTTACATATATTTAATAAATTATAAAAGAACAAGAAAATACTAAGTATATATTCACAGTGTCATCAGAGTTTAAAACACAAGAAATATTTACAATAACACTGAAGGACAGGCTCAGACAAATAAAGAAAAACAGTATCTAAACTAAGCTTCACTATATTCCTGACTGAATCTAAAAGAATTATACTATTCCCTAACAACTTACTTGACAGAACAAGGCAGATGACGTGCTGAATGGTCCTTCTTGTTGTCAGGCCCAAGACAGAATACAGAATGCTCCTGAGGCATCAGTCTCCTCTAATATTAAAACATTATTTCTATACAGAATGACATCACACACATCTAGTTCTCTGACTCTGTTTCCCATAGTATCACCAACCCTGGAAACTGCCAGGATTTTAACACTTACATGTAAAAATACACACACAAGGGCTTTGCTCAGATCTGTTGAGCTTCTGGAGGTTGTAAAACAACTAAACACTTCCACTCTTCCTAAGTGTCAATTAGTTCACCCCAAAGACAACACAGAAAGCTTCCTAGTACAGACTTTTTGTCTCTGACTGCTTTATTACCTAGCCCGTAAAGTGATTTAATTTCAGATATATTTTAAAGTTTGCTGGACTGAGGTTAACCTTCCAGTTTCTTCTGTTAAAACATATACATTTAAATGGTTACAATAGTGCACGCACATTTCTGTTCTCTACAGTAGGGCACACTGTGGATACATTTCAAACATAAGCACTTTAAAAATACCTTTTCAACACAAACATCTGTATAAATCAGTTTGATATACACATGACATACAGTTCTAATGTGTTTGTAACACAAGCACCTTGTATAAATCAGTTTGACATTCACAAATGACATGTAATTATTTACAAAATTCCAGCTAGCTGTGCTAGCAGTACCTCCTTTTGTCACAATGGCTGCTGATTGAAGTTTAATAGTAGAAAAACTAGCTCCTTCCTTACAAAGAGTAGTGAGAAAAAGAAGATTGGCTAACGTACGTGCTCAAAGGGGGGGGGGTCAATATTCTGCTTGGAAACTCATACAGAAAATATTTTCCATTTGCTTCTGTAGACTTTCTTAGTGGGTGGAGGCTTTCTGAGAGGCCAAGATAAAGTCACAAACCAGGGAAACAAGCCTGGACCATCTTACTATCACTGGAAGTGGAGAAACCATGCAGTCAGTTTAAGGGCTTGAAGACTGGAAAGTTGAATTTCTGACGGATGAGACAGGAGATCCTGGGTGGGTTCCAGTATCCATGCAGCGTGTTTCAAGTGAGACCAGAGGAAGGGAAACTATACCTGTCAAGGATGGAAGGGGCAGTGAGGATAACTGAGCTCTTAAGCTTGCTTGATTTCTGCAGGAACTTCAGGATCAGAAGAAGAGGTGGGTAGGCAAAGAGGAGACCAGGGAACCACTCATGAATCAGAGCATCCCTTGCTGACTTCCTTGGAGGGGGAAATCAGAGGAGAGCAAAGTACTTGCTGCACTTGTTGAGGAGGGGAGGCAAATTGGATGAAGCAAAACTGGCCCCAGCAGCTTAAGATCATATATGCTACTGTATGACTGAGGGGCCACTTGTGAAGAATCAGAATTGACCTGCTGAATCTGTCTACCAGCTCAGTGCTTTTTCCCGGTATGTGTGTTACAATGAGAAAGTGGCCTAAAGAGATTGCCCATTCCCAGACCCTCACAGCCTCTCTGCACAATGGGTAGAAATGGGTTTGTCACTTGTTGATGTACCAGGCTACTGACATGTCTGCGTGGATTACAATAGTCCCTAGAAGAAGGACATCTAGAAAGGCTTGCAACATTAGAAGGACTGCTCTCATCTCTAGGATATTGATATGCAACTTGGTCTCTGAGGGGGACCATATACCTCGGACCATGTTTCCCATAAAATGCTCCTCAGTTGAGAAGTGTTTGTGGTCACCTTGGTAACTGGGGGAAGAGGGGAGAATGGCCTGTCCAGAAACAGGTCATCTGACTGGTTCCACCAGCGAAGATGACGTTTGCAAACTGGAGTAAGTTTTATGGGAAATGACAGAAGCTGGTAAGGAACAGACCACTGTACTGCCAGTGTTCACTAAAAGATTCGCATAAAGAATCTTGTTACAGGAACAAGAAGAATGGCAGCTGAGATTGACACAAAAGCTTGTAGTACTAGCTTTGCTGGAGGGGACAGATTAGGCAGTATGATCTGCACCTGATTTCTCAATGACGTGATGCGATGAAGAGGTAATGATGCCACTTGAGCCATAGTGTTCAGCTGACTTAGATTTGCTTTATAGGACAATAGAAATGGCAAAGGGGCTGGTGATCTGAAGCAAGTAATCCATGGCTTGTAGAAGTTGATGCCAAGGTAGGGAAACACCTGGAATCCTCTGAGTCTCAAGTGAGCTGCCATGACTGACATGCATTTGGTGAACACCCTAGGGGCTGTTCTCGGAAATGGTAGTGCTTGTCTCCCAGCCAAAAGCGCAGGTGTCTCCTGGAGCACTTGTCTATTTGATGTGATAGTATGCATCCTGGAGATCTGGACAGCACATCCAATCATCTTTGTACAGAAGAGATAGGATGGACTGAACTGTAACCATTCGGAACTTGGACTTCTGTACATAATTATTCAAACTGCTTATATCCAAAATTGGTCTCAGGTCCTGTCTTCTTTGGCACTAAAAAGAAGTGAGGGCTAGTTCCGAATCCTATCTGTTTGAGTGGGACCTCCTGGATGACTCATTTGTGTAGCAACTTTTGAATTTCTTGGGATGCTTATTCCCTCTAACTAGGTGGAACATCGGGGAGTTTCTTTCTTTGGAGAGGAGGTGGCAGGAAAAAGGGCATGTAGTAACCTCTGGATATGCTTCTTAGCACCCATGCATTTTTGGTGATATCTGTCCAGACATCCAGATGCAAGGAAAAATGACCCACAACTGCCTCCAGAGATGGACAGTCTGGCAACTCATCAGGAGCACTGACAGGGCCTATCAGAGAAGAAGTCTCTGAAACCCTGGTTTTGCAGACCCCCTTTGCCTCTGGGGTGATATCTGCCATTGAAATGTCCTCCTCTGCCTCTAGAGGAAGTATCCCCACACGAGTCCTGCAAAGGTCCCTGAGATTTCTGGAACCACATTTTCTTACCACCTTGCTGGTTCCTAGAAAATGTACATTGAGTGTTGGAAAATTTGATTCCAGAGGAGGACAGGGTCTTTCCCACCTGCTCGCTGTGGGTGAGCATATCTTTAACTGATGACCTGAACAAAAAGGAGCCATCAAACGGCCCATTAACAAATGACACCTTGAAGGGTTACGCAAAGTCGCATAGCCTCATTCAAGTATGTCTCCTAATGGCTATGCCTGAACTGCCTGCTCGTGAGACACCATCTGCTGTATGGCAGATGAGCTTCATCAACAAATTAACAATAGACAAAAGAGTAGCCAAACCTTGAGATCCCCCACAGACATGGACTCAGAGCGAGAGCTTGAAAGCTCCTTGATCAAGTCTCTCTGTAAGTGAGAAAAATGTATCAGGTAATTCAACAACTTCAATCAGTGCAAATGTGGCTGAGGCATATATGCACTTTATAAATCTGTCCATCGCTCTGGACTCCCTGTATGGTGGATGGACAGAGGAGCTTTGTTCCATTAGCTCCTTTTTAGAGGCCACTGCCACAACTATGGCATCAAATGGGATTCCCTTGCTCCAGTGAGGTTAATTTGAGGGACGAATTAAGAACTTTCCTAAGATGCTTAAGGTAGGGCTTGACAGTGTCTGGTTCCTTCCAAGCCTGGCAGGAAACCAGGTCAATAAGTTCATCCATGGGCGGGAGGGGGGGGGGAGGGTCAACCAAGACATAGATGAGCCAGCCATGAAAGCCTCCAGGAGCACTGATTCCTCAGGAAAAGAAATTTGGGAAAACCAGACACCTTTCTGTTTAAGGATTTCCAGGATGGCCCCAAAGGTGACATCATCAGGTAGGGAATGAGGAGATCCTTCCCTTTCATCAAAATCACTGTCTTCCGTGAGAGACTCCACAAGGGAGTCTATATGCCTCTTCATACATGTTCTCTCTCAGATCTGAGACCCGCACTGATCCAAATGTATCAGAGCAGAGCTGGTCAGGGACATTGCTAAAGTCGAGGAGGGGAAACTTCTTTAGATCTGATGCAGAATCTCTTGAGGGTCTTGGATCCTAGGACTCTGAAACCACAGGTCAGATTGGAGAAGCAGACAGTACTGGCTGGGCAGGTGTACTCACAGATCTGAGAGGGGACAGAGCTGGCAAGACCTCTACCTGGATGTGTGCCCTGAGAAATCACCACATCATCCTGTCCATATCTCCCTCTGTCAAGCTACTGATGCCGTCCTGGAATTCTTCTTTGGGGTTTGAAATAAGTGAACAAGCAGAGCCAGAGAAACAAGGTTTTAAAACAAACTCCTAGTTGCCGGCTCCAGGGGTCTGAGATCTGAGTAGGAGGTGGAGGGTACTGGAGAGCTGGTGATGGTAATGACACCTGTCGGATCCGATGAGGTCTGTGGATCCAGGGTAGGTGCTACGATCTTTGGATCTGAAGACATTAGATCTGAAGTATTCCTATGTTTTTCAGGAGACTCTGATGAGGCTCTCAGATACTTCTGTAATGCTCATTTCTTGGTGTCTACAGAACCATGATGAGATTTATAGGGGTTTGAGCCCCAAGAGAAGAAGAAGAAGAGGTTGGAAGTAAGCCTTTAACTTGTTTCACCAGTCAGAGAGGGCCCTGGAGTTAAAAGTGGCACATATCACTCAGGCAGTAGATGCACTTTTTGTGGGCATCAGAACTGAGGATCTTCTGCCCACAAGAAGTGCATTCCTTGAAACCAGTGGGTTTCTCCAACATTGCAGCAAGCACAGAAACAGAAACCTTTAACTGTAAAAGCTGTAACAGTTATACAAAAAATAGAATATCCTGAGAGGTTAACAAAGCACGAGTTACACACTCTAAACTAAGCTACACCCTTTAAGTAAGCTACACACTTAACTATATGTACACAGAAAAAGATCTTTACTTAATTATATGTACACAAAAATATCTTTTTTTTTTAAAGAAATATTAGTAAAGGTGATATAACTATAAGAAGTGCCAAAAGGATATGAAAGAAAGAAGGATAGGGAGAAAGAAAAATACACCCTATCGCCAACTACCAGCTAAATACCAATTAGAGAGAGGAGGAGAGAAGAAAACCTTAAATCTAATATTTAAACAGTAAAAACTAGTAAAAGATTATTCAAAGCTAACAATAAGCATATAGAAAAATGCAGTCTCACTGCTCGAGACTGGATCTGCGTCTTGACATGACAGCAAACAAGGTCTGAGGAGCTGGGAATGGAATAGAGCATTGTGGGTAGAGGGAGGAGCTCAAGATTTGGATCCGAAGTCTTGTATATGTGGCTGAGTCAAATCCCAGGAACAGATCCCAGACCCATTCGTGAAGAAGAATGAAAAGGACAACATCAGATCAAATGTTCTCAGTTATTTCTTTCTTCCCTGTCACACCTCCAAAATTTGCTATCTATCCCAGAAAAATTCTTTGAAGTCTGCTTGGGGTATAAAAATGCTTATGCAAACATTTTCAAGCAAGGATCCTAAGTCTTCTGGACTTTGTTGTATACTTGGGAGTTATCCGTGTGTCCATCCATTGTTCTCTTGTAAACTGCTTTTCCAGTCTCTCTTCCCAATCTTTTCTAACCTCTTCTGATTGACTCATAATTATCATGCAATATTTTATATGCCCTAATGGTTATCTGCTTTTAACAGCAGCTCTTGTTCTAGATTGGACTAACCTCTGTGATATCAGTCTTTGACAGGAAAGGCAATCTCTAGCCTGTAGTCCAAACATCTTGAACTCATCCTTCTCTTTTACCTTTCCCTCTCTAGTTATTTTCTCCCACTACCTTAGTGCCTTTGCCAGTTTTCTCCAATAAATTCCAGCAGCCTCTTGCCTATTTTTTATTATGCCTACTTGCTGTCATCCCTATTAGCAAAATCTCCTTCTCCATTCTTGTGTTGACTTAGTTCTTATGATCGTTTCTACTATATGAATATAATGTTCTGCATGGTTTTAATTATTCCTCTTAAGGATCTACAGCCAAAATTCCACTTTTTCTTTATTTCTTGAAATTCCCCCATTTCATTATTCCTTTCCATTTCCTTTCCATTTGGAATTATAACCTTTGCTTGTGTTATGTATATGAGTCTTGTATCTGAAGTTCTAAAATATCCCTTTCAAATCAGGTAATCCTAAACCACCTGGTCCTTTTGGAAGGATCAGCATATCCCTCTTGCCCTCTTCTCCACCCAGATACATTCCTTCAGCTCTATTAATTATCATCCACAACTTCTCTGTTGGTTGGCTGCCTGACCTGTATATAAAAGTAAAGGGCCTATAGCATTTTACTGCATGTGTTTTCCTATCTATATCCATAAACAAGAGCTTCCAGTTTGTCAGTTTTTGTATTACCTTTTGTTTAGTCTCTTCTACATGTCCTTAGCTGCCATAATAAAGCCTGTTTAATCCATACTCTTGAATACTTCATCTTATGGTGTGTCTATAAATGCAGGTATTGCTGAACCACTTTTTGAGTGCATACATAATTTATGAATATAGCCTTTGTTTTATCTTCCTAAATTTTATATCTAGAAAAATACTTACTATCTCAAAATGTTCCACAACACTGAGATGCCTTTTTCTAGATTTATCAGGTACAAAATAATATCCTCTGCAAATAAAGCCAACTTTTCTTGATTATCGTATCAGTTATATCCCTGCATTCCTGAGTCTCTTATTATGTTTGCCAATGTCTCTAAATATAAAGCAAATAATGGAGGGGAAAGAGGACACCCCTGCCTCATTCATCTGTTCAAACACAAGTTATCAGACAGGAAACCTCCAACATTAATTTTTGCCTCTGATCCTTCAATATCCTCCTTATTATTGTATCAGGGAATGCAAATGATTACATTGCCCTACTCACAAAATACCATTTTACTCTGTCTAAAGCTTTCTCTGTATCAAGACCCATCAACACCAGTGGTATGTTCCTGTATATTCTCCTTTTCTCTGCTGTCAAATGTCTGCCTCCACTGCACAAAAACACACTGATCCATATCCATCAATTTTGACAAAATATTTGCCATTCTTTTAGCTAGTACAGACATAAACACTTTATAATCAAGGTTTAAAATTGAAATAGGTCTACATGAAGCTGGGTCTGATAAGTTTCTACCATCTTTAGGAAGTACAGCCACCAGAGCTTTCTTCCATGATGTAGGTGCTTTGCCTTCCTTTAAAATACTGTAAAACAAAGTATTCCAGATCTTTACCACTACCTCCCTTCCTCTAACGTCCAAACTTCCACAAGATTACCATCTGTTCCTAGAGACTTGCATGAAGATTGATTGTACATCACCATTGTTTTATCTCCTCCTACAACTGTTACTTGTTGAGCCTCATCTACCTCTAACCTTGGCATAATTAAGACTTCCATAAATAATTCCATTTGTTGTCTTTCTTGATTTCTACATTTCTTTACTTTATAGACATTTTCACAACATTTCCAGAATATCCCTGATACCTGCACAAGATCTCTTTGGTCTGGTGGGACCTCCTGGATGCCTCTTTTGTCCAGCAGCTTTTGAATCTCTTGAGGTGTAGCTTCTATTTGACTGGGTGGGACATCGGGATGCTTTTTTCTTCTTTTAGATGGGGGAATTTGGAAAAATGGTATGAAATAACCTGTGCATGGGTTCAGGTGCCTACGCAGCATGACATTTTCCTATGGTACATTTGGTAGGAAGCACATGGCTGAAATGACATTCAGCTGCAGAAAAATATGTCTTTTTGTGAATTCCCTGTGGGCAAAGAGAAACACACACTGCCTTGCCCACAGCTTTAATAACTTTGTGCATGGGGACAGAAGAAATAATGAATGTTGCACTCAGTGTACAGTACATGCTTATGTAACTACAACATGTAGAAGTGTGCTAAGGCATGGAGAATATCCTGCATGCTATTGTCACATTTAGGCTCCAGTATGCATTTTAAGCAATGTTCTTCAGATACTGTGAAAGGGGGTAGTGGTTCATACACACCAATTATAAATGTGCTGCCCATTTTGCACTGCATTTTTACTGCCACTGACATGCCCACTGGCCAGCCTGCTGCTGATGCCTGCCATGCTTCCTGCTGTCTCATGTTGCCTTGGGGGCCATTGACATTATTTTCCCCCTGTGCATTTTACTACTGAAGTTGTGGGCATGACACAGCATTCTTCTCTTTGTCCACATGGAATTCACAACAGTCATATTTCTCTGCAGCTGAATGTCATTTCAGCCATGTGACCCCAACCAAATGTACCACAGGGAAATGTCACGCTGCCTAGGCGCCTGAACCCGAAAAAATAACACTGTAGAATCCTCAAGACACGGAAATATTCCTACAATGGGGTTGGCCAGGCCAGGGGGAGGATGGCCCCACTGTAGAATCCTCAAGACACAGAAATATTCCTACAATGGGGTTGGCCAGGCCCAGGGGGAGGATGCCCCCCCCCTGTTGTACAAGGAAGTAGCAGTCCACAAAAATCACCAAAACTGATAGGCCAGAAAAGAGACATAAAGATGATAGAGTGGGCTACTGAGGATAAGAAATAAATTATGTATTGTTACTATTATGCAAGAAGCCCAGAAATTCCTGGCAGAAAATATACAAAAAGAGAGAAATTAGAGATAAGAAAAATACTTGCACAAGAAAAACTGTCAGAAGCTTCAAATAAAAAAAAAATTGTATTCATTAATACAACAGATTTATGAAAACATTATATAGACCAAGAAACCTTGAGCCATTTTGGAAGAAGAAGCGATTGAAGAAGTGCGAAAATATAACAAACAAAATCTACAGATTTTTGAAAGGTATAAAAAATATGGACATGGGAAAGAAAGAGATACCTGATATGGTTTATTTATGTACAGGAGAAAGCCAAATTAATCATTACAAAAAGGCAGCTCCAAAGATATTCAAATAGAAATGTGGGCAAAGGCACCCCGGTATGGAAAATTTCACAATACAAAAAAATAAAATCACAAAGAGGGAACATAGAACAGAAGATTATTAAAGCAGAAGTAAAAAAACAGAAGCCAGAGTTATGGACTACCTGCGAAGTGAAGGAGTTAGGGTTAAAAGTCTAACACTGGTTATATCACAGCATAATGGAACAACGAGTTCTCCTGGTAAGGAGAAACAGAAGGAGCAGGAGACATCTAAAGAAGAAATATGGACATGGGAAAGAAAAAGTGATTTAATATGGCACAGTTATTTATGCAAAGGAGAAAGCAAAACTAATCAATACAAAAAAGAGCAGAAACGAAGATATTTGAAGAGAAATACAGGCAGAGTCATCCCAATATGGAAAATTTTACAATACAAAAAAATAAGAAAACAAAGAGGAAAAGCAGAAAAGAGGATTAGTAATGGAGAAGTTAAAGAAATAGAAACTGAGGTTATGGATTATCTGTGAAGTGAAGATTTAGTGTAGAAAATCTAACTATGTTAAAATCACAGCAGGATAGAGCATTGGATCCCCAAATTAAGGAGAAGCCAGTGGAGCGGGAAACATTTGATCAGTTGCCATATGAAGATACTTTGGAGTCTTCCAAAGGAAACCAATGCAAAAGTTCAGTTGGAGTTGCACTGCAAGGAAAAGAACAGGAAAATGTGGCAACTCTGATGAGTCAATGTTGTGGACTGAGAGGCCAGTGGGTTCCCATATGAAACAGCAAAGTGTGATGCAGGATGAACGTGAAGAGAATGTGGCACAGGAAGATGCTCTGAAACTTTCTACAGAATGCCTGCAGGAAATGGAGAACAAAAAACGTGCCCTAAGTTTGGAAGAAAATGACCTAAGAGAAGAGTTGTTTTATTTAACAGAGATGGACAGACATAATAAGATCAATAAAAGAATAGACTACAGAAAGTCAATAAATACCAAAAAGTTATGTTTGATAAAACAAATGAACACAGTAAAAACAAAAAGAAAACTCCAGTAGTAAAGCTAGAACTTTCACTGAGTGAATTCCTAAACCTCTTGTATCAGAGGCACATGGGATATATACAAATAATCCTTACAAACACCAAGTGTCTCAGCTAATTAGCAAATCTGAATACCCATAACTAGCTTCATCATTTTTATAAACAATTTCAAGCTTATTATGATTTCATTATCACAGAACAAGCAAAGTATTTGACTAAGTATAAGAAACACAGGGCTTTTATACCCAACTGATGTCCATTATCATTAGGGTCACTGCAAAAATATCCCAAACAACAAACTAAAACAATAAGTGAGAAGGTCACTGAAAAACCAATCAGTATAAACAAAAATGAAAACTCAGCAAAGCTAGAACTTCCACTGAGTGACCTCCCAGATATCTTGTATCAGAGGCACATGGGATATATGCAAATGACCCTTATGAACATCAGGTGTTTCAGCTAATTGGTGAGTCTGAATGGCCGAGACTTGTTTCGTCATTTTTATGGACAATTTCAGGCTAATAAAGCCAAACCCCACTAGCTGTGGATATGCATATTTCGGCCTTGTTATGACTTCATCAGCACAGCACAAGCAGAGTGCTTGACTAAGCATAAGAAACATAGGGCTGTTATACCCAACTGATCAAGTCATGGGCATTCAGAATCGCCAATTAGCTGAAACACCTGATGTTCATAAAGATCATTTGCATATATCCCATGTGCCTCTGATATAAGAGATTTGGGAGGTCAGTCAGTGGAAGTTCTAACTTTGCTGGAGTTTTCATTTTGTTTATACTGATTGATTTTTAGGTGACCTTCTTACTTATTGTTTTAGTTTGGGATATTTTTGCAATGACCCTAATGATAATGGACATCAGTTGGATATAACAGCCCTGTGTTTCTTATGTACTGTTAAATCCTTTGCTTGGACTGTACTGATGAAGTTATAATAAGGCTGAAATATGCATATCCACAGTTAGTGGGGTTTGGTTTTATTGGCTTGAATTTGTCCATCACAGCAATAAAACAAGTCATTGGTATTCAGAGTTACTAATTAGCTAAAACACCTTAAGTTCATAAGGATCATTTGCATATGTCCCATGTGCCTCTGATACAAGAGGTTTGGGAAGACACTGAGTGGAGTTTCTAGCTTTACTGGAGTTTTCATTTTGTTAAAATAGGAATTAGGAATATTCATAGAGACTCATGTTATATAACAGAAGTGAGAAGTTATGTACCTACCATAACGTTCTTCTCTCGCCTTCTTTCTTGCTGGATGGGTTCGGAGCTGAACTCGGCCACTTACTAAAGCTCGAGAGCTAATTTTACCGGCTCGAGGCAACCCTATATCCCATGATGCAAGGCGATGACTACCCAGATCTCGTTTGGTAGCTAAGGAAAATTATGCAATATATTCCTCCAACTGGAGAGGAGGAGGAAGAGGTAATAATAATAATCCCCCGAAAAGATCAACCTGATCTAGTGACACTAGTAAGCTGATTAGCTGAGAAAAATTGGATCAAGACTCTTAAAGGAAGAGGAACAATCTTCTCGGTCTGACCAGGCTAGGGAGATGGTGGGCGGGACGCAAGAAAGAAGGCGAGAGAAGACAACTAACATGGAACGTTATGGTAGGTACATAACTTCTCAATGTTAAGTTGTCAATCTCACCTTCATTCTTGCTGGATGGGACCGCGTCCCTAGCACCTCCATCCTGGGTGGCTCAATGGAACAGACTCTTGAGAACGGTGGAACCAAAATTTGCTCTGTCTCTGGAGGCCAAGTCTAATTTGTAATGCGAAACAAAGGTATGAGGAGAGGCCCATGTGGCTGCTGCACAAATAGTGTCTATTGGAAGTCTAGCCTGAAAAGCTGTAGATGTAGCTAGTACTCTGGTAGAATGGGCTTTTGGCCTAGAAATCAACTCTTTACCTCTGAGCTGATAAATGCATGTAATCACAGAAGACAGCCATCTAGATAGGGTTACCTTGGATATTGGAAGGCCTTTCCTGTTCTCTGCATAGGATAAAAACAGTTGATCAGATTTCCTAAAATGATTGGTTCTGTCCAGATAATATCTGAGTTGGCGGTGAACATCGAGATAATGTAGTTTTTGTTCCGCTCTATTAGAATAATTTGGGAAAAAAATTGGAAGATCAACAGATTGATTTAAGTTTGTCTGCGATGCCACTTTGGGTAAGAAAGATGGATTAGTCCTTAGAGAAACTCTGTCTTTGTGGAAGATTAAGTAGGGAGGACGAATGCAGAGGGCATGAAGCTTAGATACTCTCCTGGCAGAAGTAATGGCGACTAGAAAGAGTGTCTTCCAAGAAAGAAATTTCAATGAACAGGTAGCCGCAGGTTCGAAAGGGGGAAGAATCAAGGATGTTAAAATTAAATTTAGATCACACTGTGGTGGGGGGGTCTCTAATCGGAGGTTTAAGTAAAAATATACCTCTAAGGAATGCCTTGCAAAGTTTATGTGACATGATGCTGTGGTCCAACAAGTCGATATGAAAATTTGAAATGGCTGCCAGCTGAACTTTTACTGTGGAGGAAGAAGATCCTGAATGAAAAATCTTGGCTAGGAAGTCCAAGACCGAATGAATCGGAGCAGTAAAGGGATCTATGTTCCTAGCTTTTGCCCAGAAAGAGAAACGTTGCCATTTACTAGTGTAAATCCTTCTGGTGGAAGATTTAAGGGAAGCTACTATGATATCCCGGACGGGATTAGAAATCATAGGAAGCCTGGCTAGGGATGGAAGTGGAGCAACCAAGCAGTGAGGTTGAGAGAAGGTATGGATTGGTGCAGCTGACCCGACTGGTGGGTCAGAAGATCTGGAACCGGGTCCAGATGCCATGGCTGTACCAAAGGATAACGATGTAGGAACAGAAACCATATCTGTCGAGGCCAATAAGGGGCAATGAGAATCATCTTGGCTCTCAAGGCGGTTGCTTTCTGAATTACTTGTGGTATTAGAGGGAAAGGAGGAAAGGCATAGAGAAGTCCCCGGGGCCAATCTTGGATTAGAGCGTCTCTGGGGGGATGGCCTGGAAGGGGGAAGAGAGAGAGAAGAAGTCGGGGCATTTGCTGTTTTGAGGGGTAGCAAAAAGATCGCAGCAAGGAAGGCCCCACTTCTGAAAAATCTCTTCCGTCACAGATTGTTTGAGAGACCACTCGTGAGGCATGAGAATAGCTCTGCTCAACCTGTCCGCTATGATGTTGGATTTCCCGGGGATATGCGTTGCTATCAGAAACTGCTGAGAAGAGATTGCCCACTGCCAAAGTCTGAGTGCCTCTCGACACAGTGGATAGGACTTGGTTCCGCCCTGCTTGTTGATATACCACACTACGGACATATTGTCCATTTGGACTGCAATAGTTCCCAGGGGAAGAGAGTCGTGGAGCTTGCAACGTTAAAAGCACTGCTCTCATCTCCAGGACGTTTATGTGCAGGTGGCATTCGAAAGGTTGCCAAGTGCCATGGGCCATCCTGCCTTGATAATGCCCCCCCCACCCGATCAGGGAGGCGTCCGATGTAACAGTGGCGACCGGGGCGGGAGGAACAAAGGGTCTGCCCTGATGGACTTGAGGGGACAATATCCACCAGGTCAGATGCCTTTTGCAAATTGGAGTTATTATGATCCTGTGATGCATGGGAAGTCGTTGAAAGGACCATTGGGCGAACAGCATCCATTGTAGGAGACGCATGTAAAAGCAGGCAAGGGGAAGAAGTGTTATGGCGGCCGCCATAAGACCCAATACTTTCAGAGCAAATCTGGCCTGAATTTTGTCGCTGTGAAGAATCACATGGATGTGGTTTTGAATATCCAAGATCCTTTGGTCTGTTAACTTTGCTGAAAGTTGTACGGTGTCCAATTTGGTGCCTATAAAGGTAATAGATTGAAGGCGACAAGGCAGATTTTTCGAAATTTATAGAAATCCTTAGCCCTCTGCAAATGTGAATGGTGTAATCTCTGGCTTGGAGAAGTTGATGCCTGATGGTGGCAGTGAGGAGCCAGTCGTCTAGATATGGAAACACCTGGAATCCTTGACGTCTCAGGTGAGCCGTAACCGCTGCCATACATTTGGTGAACACTCTGGGGGCTGTAGTGAGTCCAAATGGCAGGGCTCTGAATTGGAAGTGACTGGCCCCCAGCCGAAAGCGGAGAAACCTTCTGGAGCGCCTGTGAATTTTTATGTGATAGTACGCATCCTGAAGGTCCACCGAGCACATCCAATTTTCCTTGCCCAGAAAGGGTAGAATGGACTGAAGCGTGACCATCCGGAATCTTGTTTTCTTTACAAACTTGTTTAGTTTGCTGAGATCTAATATTGGTCTCCAGTCCCCTGTCTTTTTTGGTACTAAAAAGAACCCTGAATAGATTCTGGATCCTATTTGGTCTGCTGGGACTGGCTGGATGGCTCTTTTTGCTAGCAGTTTTGATATATCTGGTACTGCTAGTTCCCTTAGACCGGGTGGAACGTCTGGAAGGGTTCCCTTTTGCTGAACTGGGGTTTGAATAAAGGGAATTTTGTAACCCTCGGATATAATCGACTGTACCCATTTGTCTTGAGAAAGGGAAAGCCAGGCTTTTGGGTACAGCGATAATCTTCCCCCGACTGCCTCCGAAGGTGGACAATTGGGCAACATCTCAGGGATGCTGGAAGGGTTTGTCAGAGAGAGGCTCCCTGCTACCCTGATTCTGCGGACCCCCTCTGCCCCTAGGGCGGCGTCTGTTGTTGTTACCCCCTCTGCCTCTGGGGGTAAACTGACCTTGTGCGTCAGGCGTGACTCCTTGAGATTTGCGGAACCACATTTTCCCTCCCTTCTGACCTTTTGGTTAAGGTCTTGAAGGGGTGGAGAAACAGACTCCTACGGCAGAAAGAGTCTTGCCATCTTGTTCGCATCTAGTCAAGGTGTCTTTCACTTGAAGTCCGAACAAGGTCGAACCATCAAAAGGAGAGTTTGTGAAGGACGCCTTGAAGGGGTCTGCAAAATTACAAAGCCGCATCCAGGATTAATGCCTTAAAGCCACTCCTGTGCCTGCGGCCCTACTCGCTCCATCGGCTGCATATGAAATGAGCCGCATGGAGCCGTTAACAATGGAGTTTAGGATTCCTAGCTGTGAGTTAATTTTATCCTGGGACCCAGCAGCTGACGGATCCTGTAAAACTTTTCCCAACTCTTTAAGAACATCTCTTTGAAGGCGGGTGAAGTGACACAAGTAATTCAGCGACCGCATGGCAAAGGTCGCTGAAGAAAAAATCCACTTGCTGTACCTATCCATAGTCCTGGAATCCTTGTTAGAAGGATGGACAGGTACTGAAAGATCAGCTAGTTCCTTCTTGGTGGCTGCAGCCACCACCATGGCATCAACCGGGACACCTTTTGTCAAATATTACCTATCAGGTGGCGCCGTGATGAATTTAGAAGGCCTCCAAGGAATGGGTTCCACCGAATCCGGGGCCATCCACGCCTTCCGAGCCACCACGTCCATAAGAGGGTCGAAAGGCGGAGACACCCAGGAGGTGGAGGGTCGAGACCCGAACGCCTCCAGGTATACCGACTCGTCCTCGGAAGGATTAATGGAAGGCCAGTTCCCCCTCTGCTTAAGGAGTTTAAGGATGTCTGAGAAAGAGACATCCTCAGAGGGGGGACCTTGGGGATCCCTCCGACTCATCCAAGTCATTATCGGATGTAATAGACTCGGGGGAGTCTAGATGTTTCCTCTTACATGTCCTCTTACGCGGAGGTTCACCTGACGGGTCAGGAGAAGCCTCAGAAGAGGAAGATATTCCCAGTGGGGAAACCTGAGGCATTGGATCTCTGGGTCCGGGAGCAAGAGAGTGGGAAGAGATGTCAGCAGGCACTGTAGTGGGAGGAGCTGATGGAACTGACCGTTGACTACACCCTGGGGCTAGTACACTCCTCATCACCTCGAAGGCTCCCCCGTCAGAGAGGCCAGAAGGCTCCCGCTCCGAAGAGATAGGAACCCCAGGCCGCACCGACAGGGACGGCTCCGAGGCTGATGTCGGGGCTGAGCTCACCAGCGCCGAAGCTCCGAGAGGGAGAACGGGGTCGGACAAGGGTCCGATGCTACTCGCCCCCTCGTAGCCGACGAGAGAAACCAGACACCCGGATCCCTCCAATGAAGGCATCACGGAGGAAATCGGAGCAGAGGACGACGGAGCCGAAGGGGGGGTGGTATCGGCTCCGAAGTCACAACAGTCACGGCTCCGAGGAGCTCCGGCTCCGAGCTCTGTAAGAGAGTCGAAGGAGGAATGTTAGGTGGATGTGTAATAGCTACCGTCTGTTGAGATGGGCTATGGAGCATTTGGGCCAATGCCTGAGACTTTAATAGTCTACTCACCACTCTCTCAAGGTCGTGGTCGGACAGCCTGGACGACCGAGAAGACCGGTTCCGATGACTCTGCTCCGAGAGCAGGGGTGATCTCGGAGCCAAATGTATCAACTCCAACGAAGGGGATCTTGATCTCTTTCTTGAGATAGGTGGAGCCGAAGGAGCCGAGGATACGTCGGCTCCAGCCGGAGCCGACACTGAGTGCCCAGATTTAGCAGCATCGGTGCCAGATGGAGCCGATACTGTAGCTTGTGACATAGAAGGATCGGCCGGAGCCGATCTCGTCACAGAAGGTGAACCAGTAACCGATGGCTTAGGGCTTGGAGCCAAAGGCTTAACTGGTTTCGAGGGCTTCCCCGGAGCCGACTTAGTCGGGGAGCTCTCAGGCTTTAATAAGCCCCTCAGTATTAATTTATTTCTGCGCTCCTGCAGGACTCTTGGGCTGAAGGCATGGCAGACAGCACAAGAGTCCTGCAGGTGCAGAGGTCCCAGGCAGTAAACACAAGAAGTGTGACCGTCTGTCAGAGACATCTTCTGACAGCATGAGTCACACTTCTTGAAGCCTGAGACCTATGTGTCCTTCGACATAACTGTGTCGAGGAAACACTAAGTGACAAAAAACACAGACACACACACAATAAACACCCAATCCAATAAAAATTAAAACAGGGATACAAACACACTCAAACACCACACAAAATCCCTGACAAAAAATTAGGAAAGGGGAGGCTTAAGGCCTAACTTAGGGGAAGGGATAAATAACTGGAAAAATAGGGAACACTAACGGAAATAGGGTTAAACTAATCGTTAAGAGTTTACACAACAACGGTAGTGACTAAAACTAAAGGGGAGAGACTAAAAGTCTGAAATTTGAAAAAAACTTACCAGGAGCCGGTAAAAAAAGCACCTCGCAAGTGAAAGCGGCAAACGAGATCTGGGTAGTCATCGCCTTGCATCATGGGATATAGGGTTGCCTCGAGCCGGTAAAATTAGCTCTCGAGCTTTAGTAAGTGGCCGAGTCGGAGCCGAGGATCGGCTCCAAACCCATCCAGCAAGAATGAAGGCGAGATTGACAACTTAACATTAAATAGTATATATTACTGTGCAATTAAAGTAAGAACAGATAAAGTCTTTCCAGATAAACACAGGACAGTAAGGGAAAGGAAGGGGAGAAATCAAATGCCATAATGCAAGTATCAAATAGAGAAAGCTATAAAGCAATTAAGGCAAGAAGTGTCACTGTTAGAAGAGTACATAAGATTGAACAGATTAACAAAAATATTCCGAAAGACAGATGTGGTAAAAGCAATGTACAGTATCAGAACAGATCAGGATGCATCGTGCACTATCATAAATAATAAACTAAAAATATCAGCACAGGCAGAAAAACATAGAAGTTATGCAGATAAGTATAAAGGAAAAGTACAAAATAAGTAGTTTACTGATGACCCAAAAAAGTTGTATAGAGAACTGGGAAACAAGGCAAAAGGAATTGAAACACCACGAAAAAGAAGAAATTGATACATTTTGGAGAAATATCTAAGAAGATCCTGTGGAACATAACAAAGATGCTAAATGGATAGATGAAGTAATAAAAAAGAATAAGACGTTCAAATGTACAGGATATGAAATGGGATGAAGCAATGGCCTGAGGGACTGAAACAAAGTTAATAAAAGCTGCTAACTGGAAAACCCCAGGCCCAGATGAAGTACCTAATGCCTGGCTAAAAATATTAACATCTTTACATGAAGATTTAGCCACGATTAAGAATTTATAGGCGTTCCCCAAACAGACACCAACCTGTTTAACAACAGGAAAAACAATACTCCTATAATCTGCAAGCTATCCTAAAATCTATGACCAGTAGCTTGCCTTCTGACTATAAACTATACACTGGAATTTATGCTGGCAGAGTTTATTTAGAAGAGAACTCAATCATGGCAGTAGAACAAAGAGGTAACAAAAGAAAGTCATATTGAACAAAGGATCATTTATTGTTAAATAAACTCATAATGGAAAACTGTAAAAAGGGGAAGAATCTAAGTATGGCATGGATAAAGTACAAAAGGAACATTCAACAGTATCCCGCATTCATGGATAAAAGAGTGATTAAAAATGTATAAGATACACCCTACACTGATCAGTTACATTACAGCAACCATGAAACAGTGGAAAACCACTCTGCAGTTAACCCATGAAAAATGACATATTATTATTCTAGGGATAAAACTTCAAAGGGGGATATTCCAGAGACTCGTCATCGCTGCTCTTTTGTCTTGCCCTTAACCTATTACGCTGTCTACTTAACAGATTAGGTGATGGCTACAATTTGGCTCCCAGAAAACAAAGTGTAAAGACTCATCTTCTTTTTGTGGATGATTTAAAACTGCATATTTCATCAGCTGAGGAACTGAAAGCACAACTGCAAGTGATCAAAACTTTCTCAGATGGTATAAGAATGGCATTTGGTCTTGATAAATGTGCATAAGCAACCTTTATAGCTGGAAAGCTGCAGCACCAAGAAAACATCAGTTTGGGACAGTAGTGTGATATCAAAGAACTTGAGCAAGAGGGAATGTATAAATATTTGGGAACTGATGAAGGATCAACAATAAAACATGAACAAATGTGACTAAAACAGTACGGAATATTTTAGAAGACTAAAATTAATACTGAAAACAGCATTAACATCTAGGAACAAAGTCTAAGCTATAAACCAGTTTGCTGTTCCTGTCCTAACTTTTACAGTTTTGGAGTGATTGGCTGGTCCCAAAAGGTACTGGATCGGTTAAACAGATAAACAAGAAGGATGCTTCATACTTGTCAAATGATTTATAAACATTACTGTACACCAAGATTATATTTTCCCCATTCTGAAGGCAGTATGAGCCTCCTTGAAACTGATTACTTGTACAGTTCTGCAATCGTAGTACTACACACATATCTGCTGACTTCACAAGACCTAAACGTAGAGAAAGTTTTAAAACATGAGGAGAATAAGTCTAAGATTACTTCTGTGTTTAGTTTAGAGAAGCATATTGGTATCAAGCAGGAATGGAAACCAAACCAAAAGAAGATAAACATCAAGCAGTAACTGACTGTGCCAAAAAACAAAAGAAAGAATATAAGGTGAAGGATCAGTTGAGAAGGCAAGAAATGTGTAAAATGCATAGATATAGCTGAAAATACAGAAAACTCTTAGAACAATCTCATGTTGATCAAAATCAAACACAGGAATGGTTAAGGAGATGTTAATTTAAATCAGAAGATGGAATGTTAATACTGGCAGCCCAAGATAGTGGACTATGTACCTGTTGGTTTACAGAGTCCTTTGAATATGTGGGAGAAACAGACAAAGGTAAGGTTTGTAAAACACAATTGCAAACAGTCACACGTTGTTAGTTGTGATATATGAATGGCAGAAGGACTGTATAATGAAAAGCATAATTTTATAGGTTAGTACTAGGCTAACTGCCCTTCCAAGCCATTGTAAGCCTAGCCAATTATCCCTTGTGAGACTCAAACCCTGTACCTTGTGTTTGTAAGGCAAACACCTTAACCATTAGGCCACCCTCCCAAACCTATTTTATTATTATTATTATTTTACATTTGTTGACCGGGATAGTCTAACTGGATTTATGTCCATTTTCAGTAGAGTCCCGGGGAGATAAACTCCAGGAGATTACTAGACTACTAACATACAGGTACTAGTTGTTATACAGTTAAATACTACAAATTTTAAACAGTTCAGGAATCTCCACAATTTATACAAAAAAACATGTTGCAAGCATTAGATATTTTAGACTTTATGTACAAGAGTTCATTAGTAACTAGAAAGTAATTGTTAAACAAATACATACTTCAAATTTCAACAGTTCAGCAATGCTCACAGTTTAAACAATACTTGTTGCCTGCCTTAGGTAATAATAATGTGGCAAGACTGTTGCATTGGGGATTGTGTAAACATTATAATATTCAAGTAGCTGAAAAACACTGGAAACATGAGCTACAAAGCATTATAGAAAATGATGAAGCTTATATCACATGGGAATGCACATTATCAACTGTTCAAAAAATACATGCGAGAAAACCAGATACAGTACTGCATGAAAAGAAGATAAAAGTAGCATTGATCATTGAAATTGCTACACCCAGTGACTACAATGTCTTACGTACAGAGAGACACAAAGTTATAAAATACCAGGATTTGCAGGCAGAAATGAGGGCAGTATCGAAGAAGGATACCCAGACAGTACCAATAGTAGTAGGAGCAATGGGTCTTATAAAAAAAAATAACATTTGTACTTAGCTGTGTTACTGATATTTGTAACTCCATATGAATTGCAGAAGGAGTTATTACTGTGTGCACTGCGGGTGCTGTGAAGAACACTTCTGGCTAGCATCAAAGACTGAAACAGTACTAATTTCAAGAACTTTAATCATACTTTGACTTAGGGATGGGGTCATTCCCGTCATGGTTTTGGAAACCTAAAAAAACTTGGAGAAATTAAAAAAAGGACAGTCCTGAGAGGAACTTCCCCTATCTTTGGATACCTCCTCAGAGCATCCCACTGACGACATTCCTCGTAAAAGAACATGGAAAAGGAGGCACAAAGATTCCCTACGGAATCTCTCACTGAGGATATTGACTTCAAAGAAATGGAAGGGTCCACCAGATCTCCACCAGATGCCATCTCATTTGGAGACATTCTAGAGTTGTTAAACAAAAGGGTGGACGGTTTTCAGATACCTCCTCCCCAGATGAGTTAGTATTTCTGGAAGCTTTTGGTAAAGGCTCATCTACATCTTGGGTGACTCCCCTGGCTGATGAACTTATTCACTTAGTCTCTTGCTGGGCATGGAAGAAACCGGACGCTGTCGAACCAGTTCCTTAACTTCCCAAGAAAATTTTGGCACCACCGAAAGACAGATCCCATTGGAGCAACAGGATCCCTGTGGTTGTGACGACAGCCACAAAAGAGGAACTAGCTGAACAGAGTTATTCTGTCCATCCCTCTAGTAGAGAGTCAAGGGTATTGGACAGGTTTTGGAAAGCAGGTATTTTTTTCAGAGACCTTTGCTTTGATGTCCCTGAATTATTTAGCACACTTTACAAGGCTGCAGAGGGTTTTAACTAAGGAGCTCTCCAATTCTTTTGATGGAATGGCCTTGTTTGGTCCTTCTGTGAAAACACACTTTCCTACAGTGAACAGGCAGGAAAGGCCGTGTCTGCTATAGGGATTCACCTTTCTACTCCTCAACAATTCTTTTCCTGGAATCAAAGAGAAGGCAAAAAAGTGGTTCTGTAAATCCTAGGGATTTTTCCAGGAATCACAGAAAGACAACTCCTCCAAAGACAAAAGGGGGAGTTCAAATGGCAGACGCCATCCTCGCGGCAGAAGAGGCCTGCAAAACCAGGTTTTCCGAGATTGCTTTCCAGATATACCTTATCAGCACTTTCGAATGTTTGCCCGACTGCTCACCTCTGGAGGGAGTCGGGGGGCACTTGCCCTTGCAACCAGATACCTAGGTTTTTATAACAAAAGATTCTTTGGTGCTAAAAATAATATCCAAAGGGGGTTCAGGTGCCTAGGCAGCATGACATTTCCCCTGTGGTATATTTGTTGGGGGCACATGGTTGAAATGATATTCAGCTGCAAAGAAATATGGCTGTTGTGAATTCCCTGTGGGCAAAAAGAAGAATGTTGTGCCATGCCCACAACTTCAGTAGTACAATGCACAGGAGGAAAATAATGTCAGTGGCCCCCAAGGCAACATGAGACAGCAGGAAGCATGGCAGGCATCAGCAGCAGGCTGGCCAGTGGGCATGTCAGTGGCAATAAAAATGCAGTGCAAAATGGGCAGCACCTTTATTATTGGTGTGTATGAACCACTACCCCCTTTCACAGTATCTGAAGAACATTGTCTAAAATGCATACTGGAGCCTAAATGTGACAACAATAGCATGCAGGATATTCTCCATGCTTTAGCACACTTCTACATGTTGCAGTTACATAAGCATGTATTGTACACTGAGCGCAACATTCATTACTTCTTCTGTCCCCATGCACGTACTTATTAAAGCTGTGAGCAGGTTAGTGTGTGATTCTCTTTGCCCACAGAGAATTCACAAAAAGCCATATTTCTCTGCAGCTGAATGTCATTATAGCCATGTGCCCCCAATCAAATGTACCACAGGGAAATGTCACACTGCCTAGGCTCCTGAACCCCATTTTTTCCAATTCTGGCACCAGTGTGCCTACCAGGATTGGACACTTTTTTATCACTGGGTCTTCTGGACCCAGTTACCTTTTTTATTTTTAACCTAATTCTGTCCGTGATATATGCTATATAAAATGCTATCAGTGTTGCCTTGGTGAGATTTTGTGAAAAACAGGGTCCACCTCATGAAGGTACTCACCATGGCTTGAGGATGAATCCAATTCTAGCAACACTACTCTCCTTTGCTTGTTGACTTATCTTTTCTCCATTTGGACCATTCCCTGTGAAGTAGGTCTGATGAAATCAGAGCTCGGACCCGCTAGGGCAGACCTGGGCATTGTACGGCCCCTGGCCACATCCAGCCCTTTGTCTGTCCCTAGCCACAGGAGGTTTAAAAAAGAAGTTATGTACTCACCATACATTCCATGTGTGTTGTCCCTCTCACCTTCATTTTGTACTGGTTGGGTTCGGAACCAATCCTTGGTTCTCAATCTGCCGTTTACTAAAGCTTGATGCCTTCAAGTAGCTCATGGCTTATCCCCTATCCCATGATGTTCTAGAGAATTCCCCAGATCTTGTTTGCTGATAAACTAATATATACATAAAACAATTTACCACTTTAAAAACCCCAAAGAGGGTCAGAAAAATAGGGGCCCAATAAATCCTCTTGGTCCCTCAGGAGTGAAAGGCTAGGGGAAGGAGGGTGGGATGTATGAATGAAGCTGAGATGGACAACACACATGGAACGTTATGGTGAGTACATAACTTCTTTATGTGATGTTGTCTTATTTTATCTTCATTCTGTACTGGTTTGGACAGTGTCCCCAGCACCATCTTTCTTGGGTGGCTCAAGGAAAAAAAAGTTATGTCTTACCATAATGTTCCATCTGTGTTGTTGATCTTCATTCATTCATTACTGATGGGTTATCTGTTCCATCCTCGGAACCGAGCCGGCCAATATCAAGCACGCGTCAGCCAAACACTCTTGAGCCATAGTCCTACCCAGAATGCTCTGCTCCCTGTTACCTCAGATTGAGTTTGTAAGTTGATAGATAAAAGTAGGGGCTACCTCTGGTCATATCAGACCTACAAGAAAGGAGTACATGAGATCAAAGAACCTCCGGATGTGGGACAGAGGGTGGGAAGTAATGAATGAACGAAGATCAACAACAGAGATGGAATGTTATGGTAAGACATAACTTCTTTATCTGATGTTTTTAATCTTTGTTCATTCCTTAGTGATGGGGCAGAGTCCCCAGCTACATGTATTCTTGGGTGGCCCTCATGGAAAGACATTCCTGAGCACCATGGACCCAAAGGAAGCTCTACATCTGGAGGCCAAGTCCAATTTGTAAAAGTTGCAGCTGAGCAAATATCATTTAGGGAAGCCTTAGCACAGAAAGCTGCTGAAGTTGCCATAGAACTTGTAGAATGTGCTTTGACTCTATGAGGCAAGGTGAGATTGTTTTTGTTGTAGAATGTGCTTTGACTCTATGAGGCAAGGTGAGATTGTTTTTGTTGTAGATAAAGGTAATACAATTTCTCAACCATGAAGCCAATGTAATTTTTGATACAGAATGACCCCATTTAGGTCCAGAAAAGGCCAGAAACAGATGGTCTGATTTACGGGTAGATTTTGTTCTATCCAAATAAAATTGTATTTGCCTACGAACATCCAAGGAGTACAGGCAATACTCTTCCTTGTTAGAATGGTTAGGAAAGAACACTGTAAGGTCACTAGACTGGTTGACAGATCGCTCTGACATCACTTTTGGTAAAAAGGGAGAATTACTTCTCAGTGATTCTGTATCCTTACAGAAGATAAGATAGGGAGGTTTAATGCTTAAGGCCTGAAGTTCTGACAATTGCCTGGCCGGTGTGATTGCAATCAAAAACAAAGTTTTCCAAGAGAGATATTTTACATCACATGAAGACGCAGGTTCAAAGGGGGGAGCTGTTAGAGCTTGCAGAACCAAAGCCAAATCCCAAGGTTGTACGGGTTCTCTAAAGGGAGGTTTTAGGTGAATAACCCCTTTCAAGAAAGTCTTACAGAGTCTGTGTGACATAAGTGAAGAATCTTGAAAACTAATATGAAAATTTGAGATGGCAGCTAAATGTACATGGATAGAAGAGGCAGACACCCCAGTGTGGAAAAGATGTGATAAGTAGCCCAATACCACCGAGACTGGGGCTGACAAGGGGTCTAATTATTTATTTGCTGCCCATAGAGAGAACCTTTTCCATTTGTTAAGATATACTAGTCTGGTGGATGATTTATGAGATGCAATAAGAATATTGCACACAGGGGACGAAAGGTTTTCATGCCTGGCAATCATTGGAAGTGGAGAAACCAAGTTGTCAGTTTCAGGGTTGTTAGATTGGGGTGAATCAAACACTGCGGATGGGAGATCAACAATGGGGATGGGTTGACGATCCACGGTTGATCTAGCAGGTGAGGCCAGAGGAAAGGAAACCAGATTTGTTGAGGCCAATATGGAGCAATGAGAATCACTTTAATCTTCAACTGTCGTGCTTTCTTCAGAAATTGGGAGATGAGGGGGAGAGGCGGATAAGCATAAAGAAGACCTGAGGGCCAAGCGTGGACTAGAGTGTCCCTTGGTGACTGTTCCCGAGGGGAGATCAGGGCAAAGTAATTGCTGCACTTGTAGTTGGTTGGGGAGGCAAATAGGTCGCAGCAAGGCTGGCCCCAGCGGTTGAAGATTTTTGCTGCTATCAGAGGATTGAAGGACCACTCGTGATGCTGTAGAATGCACCTGCTCAATTTGTCCACTATCACGTTGGAGTTCCCGGGAATGTGCATTGCAATCAGAAAACGGTTGTAAGCTATCGCCCATTTTCATATTCTCAAGGCCTCTCGGCATAACGGGTAAGATCTGGTGCCCCCTTGTTTGTTGATGTACCAGACCAATGACATGTTGTCTGACTGGATCGCAATAGTCCCTGATGGAAGGATGGAGTGAAATGCTTGCAATGCTAAAATCACCACCCTCAGTTCAAGGACACTGATATGCAAAAGGGCCTCTGCCTCCGAACAGGTGCCCTGGACCGAATTTCCCTGACATAGCCTCCCCACTCCATCAGGGAGGTGTCCGTAGGTTGATGGGGGTTGAAACGGCAAAACCATTGTTGCGGATTTCGAGATGTCCACCAGAGTAAATCTTGCTTGCATCTCTGAGTTACACTTATCTGAAAAGACAAAGAATGTTGTAGAGGGTACCACTGAGTGAGAAGTAGCCACTGAAAAAACCTCATATGGAATCTGGCTAGAGGAATGATGGTAATCGAGGCTGCCATTGACCCCAACAGCTGGAGTATAGATCGAGCTTGGGATTTGTGGTGACAAAGCAGCGGTTGAACTTGTTGTCTTATTCTCTGAAGTCTGTGTTCTGGAAGGGGTGCTGTGCAATTGCTCATGTCCAACAATACCCCTATGAATTCCAAAGACTGAGTAGGGGTTGTGTTGGATTTCTCCCAGTTTATAGTAATTCTGAGGCTTTGAACTGTTAAAAGAGTATACTGCAGGGCTTCTTCCAGTAGATTCTTGGTGGGGGCAGTGAGGATCCAGTCGTCTAGATATGGAAACCCCTGGAATCCTTGAAGCCACAAGTGAGCGATAACCACTGCCATGCATTTTGCGAACACTCTGGGGGCTGTAGAGAGACTGAAGGGCAGGGCTCGAAACTAGTAGTGGCTCCTATATGGAATGGAAATACATTCTTGAGTGTTTGTCCATTTTTATGTGGTAATACGCATCCTGAAGATCTACAGAGCACATCCAATCGTCTTCTTCCAAAACAGGAAGGACAGACTGAACCGTGACCATTCGGAATTTCTTTGTTTTTACAAATTTGTTTACTGCACTGAGATCCAAAATTGGTCTCCAGTCCCCTGCCTTTTTTGACACTAAAAAGAACCTTGAGTAAAAACTGGATCCTATCTGGTCTGGGGGGACAGTCTGGATGACTCTTTTTTTGTAGCAGCTTTTGGATTTCATGTGCTGCTGTCTCCCTTTGGGTGGAATGTCGGGTAATACTCTTGATGAGACTGGGCAAAGATGGAAGGGGATGTGATAGCTTCTGGATATAATCCACTGTACCAAGAGTCGGTTGTTATCTTCTGTCAGGCAGCAGGGTGCAAGGAGAAATTACCCCCCACTGCTTCCAGAGGTGAACAGTCAGGCAACGCTTCAGGAGCGCTGATAGGGTTGGCCAGAGAAAGAATCTCTGGAACCCCAGTTTCGCAGACCTCCTCTGCCCTGAAAGGGACATCTACCATTGGAGTTTCCCCCTCTGCCTCTACTGGAGAACTCGGCAAGTGCATCCCGAAAAGAACCCTGTGATTTCTTGTGCCAGATCTTTCCGCTCCTCTGATTTCTGGAGCAGAAGCGCTGAGGAGTGGAGTGTCTGACACCAATGGCAGACAGGGTCTTACCATCTTGTTCACACCTTGCCAGTGTATCCTTGAACTTAGGGCCAAACAAAGAAGTGGCCTCTATGGGGGCATTCATGAAGGAAGCCTTAAAGGAGTCTGCAAAGGTGCATACAAGCATGTCGTCTAGTGACTATACATGTGCCTGCTGCTCTAGCCGCCCCTTCTATTGCATGAGAAATAAGACGTATGGAAGAATTTGAGATGGACTCTAGGGTGGCTATCTGAGAAACCACATTATCACAGACTTCTTCAGAACAACTCCTGCCAAGGTTTCAGAAAGCTGGTTGATAAAATCTCACTGAAGCCTGGTAAAACGTGCCAAATAATTCAAAGACCTTAAGGCAAAGATTGATAAAGCAAACACACGCTTCCCGAATCTGTCAATCGCCTGGGACTCCTTGTTGGGTGGATGGACAGTTTGGCTCACTTCTGCCAAATCCTTCTTAGTAGCAGCTGCCACCACCATAGCATCTACTGAAAGACCTTGTGACCAATGGGGATGCTCAGCTGGGGTCGATAATATTTTATCTGGTCTCTTAGGTATCGCTTCCATGGTGTCAGGAGCCTTCCATGTGTGCCGCACAATGAGCTGGATGAGCTCATCGGCAGGCGAGGTGATCCAGGAAGTAGGAGGTCTGGCACGAAAAGCCTGCCGGAATACGGATTCCTCAGGGGAAGGATTAGAGGGCTTCCAGTCACCCCTCTGTCTTAGGATCTCGCGGATGTCACCAAAGGACACCTCATCAGAGGCTGACTGTGGGGACCCTTCCCCATCATCAAAATCCATATCTTCAGTCAATGACTCCTCAGTTGAGTCCATGCACTTCCTCTTACACGATGTTTTGCAGGGTACTTCCTCAGTGGGAGGTTCTGGAGAAGACTGCAAAGTGGGGGTCTCCTGAGGAGGAGAAACCTGAGGCTCTTGTGCCCGGCAGTTGAAGCTTGTGGCAGTTGCAGCACAGAGGGGGGAGAGGACTCCGACAAATGAGATTTGCCAGCGGAGGCAAGCGCCCTCTCCATGGCCTAAAAGGCTGGCACACCCAAGGAGGGATGGGAGCCCGGAACAGAGCACGGCAACCTCAGAACCGTGGTTACACCCCGCCCTGATGAGCCTGCCCCCAGACCAGGAGTCTCAAGAGGACCGTGAACCACAAGAGAAAGAGCATCCCTGGAAGGTGTCATAGAAAAAAATCACCATGGAGCCAGGAATGCCCTCCCCAACGGCACAGCCACTGGCCTGAGACGAGCCAGATGCCCAGTGCACCGAAGGCCACAAGGATGACTCTGGTTCCAAAGTGGGATCCACTATTGGAGTCGGAGGGAGGGAAGCTGCTGTCGGAGTAATAGGCTTCGAGACTTGAGTGGAAGTCGAAGGAGGAGTATACATTGGGGTTTGAGGAGATATACGTTCACCTCAATGAGAGAACGTGGACTTCGACGGTTGAGAGAGACCTTTGGTCAAAAGCAACTGGTCAACAAGCAGCAACACATCCTGTTCAGAAAGACTTTTTGTTGACCTCATGGAGGAAGCTGATGGCGATTCTGGCCTTCCTAGGAAAGGACTATACTGACTGCTAGCAAAAGGATCCAGTGAAGGGGAATATTTGGTCCTTGCTAATGCAATAGGTGCAGAGCTCGGAGCTGAGGAAGTCTGCACAGAAGAAAATGGTGTGGAAAAAGTCTGTGCTGAAGATGTCAGCGCCATAGTAGTTGAAAGTGTCTGCACCATAAAGGCAAAGGTCTGCCCTGAAGGGTATGGTGTCATAGTGGAAAGTGTCTGCACCGGCAATAAGGACGGTGCCAAGAAGGAATGCATCGAAGCACATGTCGGTTCCAAAAATTTCTGCGCCACAAAGTACAGAAGAGTCATACTTGGAGCTGAAGGTGAGTGCACCAACAGTGCCGAAGGGGACTGAACCTGTACTGACGGTGCCGTTAAGGGTTGAGACGGAACTGTCGGAACCATAGTAGTCTGCACCGGGAACTCCGGTGGTGGTATCGATAAAGAAGACATGGCTGTAGTCAGAATCATTTGGAGCGGTGCCAAGCCTGGAGCCAAGAGGGTCACAGGGGGCAGCGCCGGAGTAGTAATCAATTTTACCTTCTTGTGAGTCGACTCCCTACGATCTCCAGAGGGAGAAGAAGGGAGTGACTTTGATGAATAACAGGAAGAATACCTCTTGCGGGGTTAAAGAGGAGGGGGTGTGCCCTCCGACCCAGAAATAGTCTCAGAGAAAGGAGACTTGAGGAGACCTTTCAAAATTAACTTATTCTTCCTTTCGTTGAGAGTCCTGGAAGAGAAATTTTAACAAATCCAACACTGAGGATCTACAGTCAAGTGGAAGACATTAAGACAGTAGACACATAAATTGTGGCCATCGGAAAGTGGTAACTTATGGCCGCAATCCTTGCACTGCTTGAAGCCAATGCTACTTTTCTTATCAGACATAACTGCTGTGGAGAAGAAACACAGTGCCAAAAGGAAGAATAAGGGTTACCTAAGAAAAGGGTAAAAAAAGAAGAAGGATTACCAACGATGGTAATGGAGAATTACCACAAGGTAAGAAAAGAGGTTAATAAAGGGAAAAGACTAAAGGGAGAGAGTCTAAAGTGTGTGATAGGGTAGGAAAATATTAGAATAAACTTTTGAGAAAAATTTAGAGTAATAACAACATATAAACTTTCAAAAAAGTAGACACTTAGCTGAGAGAGTGGCTTGACACGGCTGTACAGCAACGCGGCAAAGAAGATCTGAAGTAACAGGGAGCAGAACATTCTGGGTAGGACCTTGGCTTGAGAGTTTTTGGCTGACACGAGCTTGATATTGGCCGGCTCGGTTCCGAGGATGGAACCGATAACCCATCAGTAAGGAATGAACAAAGATTAACATCAGATGAATATTTTTCACAACAGTGGCCTAAAGGCGGCCCTGTCCCTTGAGACCAAATCAACTTTGTAATGAGTGATAATAAAGGTATGAGGTCGTGCCCATGTTACTACAGCACAAATGGTACTAATGGCAGTTTTGCCTGAAAGGTAGAAGAAGAAGACATAGCTTTGGTCTCTTACTTTGTCGGGAAGTTGTAATTCTGTGATTTGTAGATGAATGTGATGCAGTCTGACAACCATCTGGAGAGAGTGGTATTAGCAACTGGAGCACCTTTTTTGCAGTCTGAAAAGGACACAAATAATTGGTCAGTTTTCCTAAAGTCCTTTGTTTTGTGCAAGTAGAAACATTGTCTATATACATTTAGCTTGTGTAGCATATACTCTGATTTACTGCCATACTTGGGGGGGGAAATGGTAAGTCTATGGACTGGTTTAAGTTTGGTTCTGAACATACTTTTGGTAAAAAGGATGGATATATACGAAGTGAGACTCTGTCCTTGTGAAACAGCATATATGGAGGTTTGATAGACGATGCTTGCATCTCTGGAACTCTCCTAGCTGAAGTTATAGCTACTAGGAAAATCATTATCCAGTTGAGGAACTTCAAGTCACAGGATGATGCAGGTTCAAATGGGGAGAGAATCATGTGGGACAATACAAAATGTAGGTTCCATGGGGGTAGAGGTGGTCTAATGGGCGGTCTTAAGAGCATAGTACCTCTCAGAAAGCCTGTTGGACATAATGTTTGGCCTCACCTCTCCTATATGGAAATTCGAGATCACTGCTAATGGAAGTCGAATAGTGGCCACAGCTGTTCCATCATTAAATAATGTCGCTACAAACTGCAGTATAGAAGATAATGGAGCAGCGAAAGGATCAATATGGTTTTCCGAGGCCCATGAGGAAAATCTCTTCAATTTGCTGACATATAATTTTCTTGCAGAAGCCTTATGAGAGGAAATCAAAATATGCTGCACTGAAGGTGAAAGGTCAGGTAGCTTAGCTATGTTTGGAATCGGAACAGCCAGGCTGTCAACTTGAGAGTTTAAAGAGATGGGTGGAGCGTTCCCAACAGATGGGTCAGGAAATTCAAAACTGGGTCCAGAATACAAGGCTCCTCTTGAAGATGAGGCCATAGAAAAGGAAACCAGATTTGACGAGGCCAGTAAGGAGCAATTAGTATTAAGGTCCTTCCCAATACACTGGCTTTCTGAAGAACTTTGGGTATCAATGGGAATGGAGGAAAGGCATAGAGGAGACCCAAGGCAAATCATGTACAACTTCATCCCTTGGTCAATCCCCCAGAGGGGGGATTAGGGCAAGATAGCTGCTGCATTTGGCATTCATGGAAATGGCAAATAGGCCGCAGCAAGGCTGGCCCCATTTTCTGAAAATCATTTCCGCTATTTCTTGTTTTAGGGACTATTCGTGAGGCATCAAAATTGCCCTGCTGAGTTTGTCTGCTATCACGCTGGATTTCCCTGGTATGTGCGTTGCTATCAGAAAATGTTGGGGGGAGGTCGCCCACTACCATACTCTCAGGGCTTCTTGACAAAATGGGTAAAATCTGGTTCCTCCTTGCTTGTTTATGTACCAGACAACTGACATGTTGTCTGTCTGTACTGCTATAGTTCCTAGTGGAAGAGAGTCCTGGAATGCTTGCAATGCTAAAAGCACTGCTCTCATCTCTACAACATTGATATGCAATTGGGCCTCGTAATCCTGTCAAGTGCCTTGGACTGTCTTTCCCAGATAATGCCACCCCCCCACCCTATCTGGGAAGCATCTGAGGTCACTGTGGCTACAGGCTGGGGGAGAACAAAAGGTCGACCTATAGTCACATGAGTCGAGTGAAGCCACCATTGAAGGTCTTCCTTGCAGGATTCTGTTATCAAGATTTGATGAGACATGGGGAGATCCTGCATGGACCACTGAGTGAACAAAAGTCACTGTAGAATCCTCATGTGGAGCCTCGCCAATGGAATCAAAGATATTGCTGCTGCCATGGTCCCCAACACTTTTAGAACTGCTCTTGCTTGTACCTTCTTCTTGAACAGGAGAATCAAGACCTATCATTACAGGATGTAAACTCTTTCTGGGGGAAGCCTTACTACCACTTTTATGGTGTCTAGATCTGTTCCTATAAAAATGATACGATGAGATGGCAATAATACAGATTTTTCGTAGTTTATCGTGATCCCTAAGCAGGAGCAGAGATTTAATGTGATGTCTCTTGCCTGTGTTAATAGATGATCGGTGGTGGCAGTTAGGAGCCAGTCGTCTAGATACAGAAACTCTGGGAATCCTAGAAGCCTCAAGTGAGCCGTGACTACTGCCATGCATTTGGTGAACACTCTGGAGGCTGTAGTGAGACCAAAGGGCAGAGCTCGAAACTGATAGTGACTGGCTCCCAGCCGAAACCGCAAATGCCTCTTGGATCATCTGTCCATTTTTATGTGGTAGCACGCATCCTGGAGATCTATAGAACACATCCAATCATCTTGTCCCAGGAAAGGGAGTATTGACTGCAGTGTTACCATCTGGAACTTTGACTTTTCTACTGACTTGTTTAGTCTGCTGAGATCCAAAATGGGTCTCCAGTCCACTGTTTTCTTTAGAACTAAAAAGAACCTTGAGTAAGTTCTGGATCTTGTTTGGTATGCAGGGACTATCAGGATGACTCTTTTTTTCTAGCAACGTCTGTATTTCTAGTGTTGCTTGTTACCTTTGACTGGGTGGAACATCCGGGATGACTTTTATGTTTGAGACGGGGAAGGAAAAAGGTATGGGGTAGTCTCTGGATACTATGCTTTGTACCCACTTGTCTTTTGTTATTTTTAGCTACGCCTCTGGGTACAAAGAAAAGCGACCCCCGATTGCCTTCAGAGATGGACAGGCAGGCCTCCTTTCAAGAGTGCTGAAAGGGCTTTCCAAGGAAAGATTCTCTGTCGCCCTGGTTTTATGGACCCCCCTCTGCCACGTGGTCGGCATGTTCCATTATTGTCTTCCTCTCTGCCTCTGGGGGAAAACTCACCACGTGTGTCTTGAAAAACTCTCTGGGATTTCCGAAACCACATTTTCCCTCCCCTTTGACTTTTTGGGTACGGTCTAGAAGGCAGGGAAAAACAGATTCCTATGGCAAAGAGTCTTTCCTTCCTGCTAACACCTGGTTAACGTGTCTTTTACTTTAGGCCCGAACAAGGATGAGTAATCGAAGGGAGCGTTCACAAAGGAAGACTTAAAGGGCTCCGCAAAGTTACATAAGCACATTCAGGAGTGTCTTCTTAAGGCAATTCCTGAACCCGCGCTGCCCTACATGTTCCATCAGCTGCATAGGAAATGAGTCTCATAGAGGAGTTTACCACTGAATTTACGGTGGAGAGCCGGGAGGCAACCCTATCTGATACCCCATAGCTACTGAACCTTGGAGAGTATCTCCTAGCTCCTTCAGGAAATCTCTCTGTAACCTGGTGAAATGTGTGAGATAATTCACGGACCTGAGTGTAAAG